>NC_137804.1:30212024-30294524 GCF_963383645.1 Muscardinus avellanarius | reverse complement strand
TACTTTAGAGCTGGGCGTGGTAGTGCATGCTTGTAATCCCAGCATTCAAGAGGCTGAGATAGGAGGATCATAGCTCGAGAATAGCCTCAGCTACTTAGTGAGGTCCTTTGCAACTCAGTGAGACCCTGTTTCAAAATAAAGAATAAAAAATAGGGTTGGGGGTGTAGCTCAGAGATAGAATGCCCCTGGGAGCTGGGCGTGGTGGCACACACTTGTAATCCCAGTATTTGGGAGGCTGAGACCTGGAGGATTGCAGTTCGCGGACAGCCTCAGCTACTTAGTGAGGCCCTCTGCAACTCAGTGAGACCCCGATTTCAAAACAAAGAATAAAAAATATGGCAGGGGATGTAGCTCAGAAGTTAAATGCCCCTGGGTTCCATCCCAGACCCGTAAAAAAAAAAAAAAAAAAAAAAAAAGAATGCCCCTGGGTTCCATCTGTAATACTGTAAAACACACGCGCGCGCGCACACACACACACACACACACACACACACACACACACACAATAATTACTTTAAATTACCTGAAGTGGTTTGTTGCTCAATTTAAGTTTTTATAGGTGTTCCATATTTGGAACAACGTGGAACAAAATGGTGGTTAATATCGGTGGTTAATATTTTTCAAATTAAAAAATAAAATGAGAGACGGGTGTGATGGTGCATGCTTGTAATATCACAACTTGGGACAGTAGGATGACAGGTTCCTGGATAGCCTCAGCTGCTTAGTGAGGTCCTCAGCAATTTAGTGAAACCTTGTTTCAAAATAATAGTTTTGAAACTAAAATAGTTTGAAACTAAAATAGGACTGGGGGTATAGCTTGGAGGTAGAATGCCCCTGGGTTCAATCCCCAGTAACTAACACACACACACACACACACACACACACACACACACACACACACAGATCAATCCCTTCTCAAGTTCAACTTTTCCCATAGAAGAGACCCACCTTCTTCATTTATTTATTTATTCATTCATTTATTTATTTATTGTATAGTATGGGGATTGAACCCAGGGGTACTCTATGACTAAGCTATACCCCTAACTCTTTTTATTTTTATTTTGAGACAAAGTCTTGGCAAGTTGCTCAGTCTGGCCTCAAACTTCAGATCCTCTTGCCTTAGCCTCCTAAGTAGCTCGGATACACCACCACACCTAGCCACCATCCCACACTATTCACCAGTATCAATGACTATGCATCAACTAACCAAAAATCACCAATGATTTTAGCCAGAGGCTATTTACATAGCTGCATTATATAACCTTTGCTCAGTTAATGCTAGATTTTTTTTTTACCTTTCCTTCAATTATCCGGTAAACTAAAGAATTCATGTCTTTTGCATTGAAAGCATGCTTCAGGGTGGCCATTTCATAAACACAGCATCCCAATGCCCAAACATCAGACTAGAAAAGAAAAACAGTGATGAAATGTTGAAATACCTTATTTCTACCTTTAAAAAGTTTGTTCTTCTCTAACCAACTTACAGAAAATTCTGATTCACTACTCTGATGAGTAATGAACTTCTGAATATTCTGTGAGACAAGCTGAGTCCATATTCATAGCCTGATCCTACCTTATAGTTATAGGGTTTGTTTGAGAACAACTCAGGGCTCATATAGTATGGTGTGCCAATGAGGGTGCTTGCCATATCACAGTGGTTCTCTAATACTCGGGCAATTCCTAGGTCACCCACTTTGATGATGTTTGTTCTTGTTAGAAAGACATTTTGAGTTTTCAAATCTCGATGAAGGATATGTTTCTCATGTAAATACTGAAAAGAGAAATAAAATTTCATTACATATAAATGTACTGATTTACTTATTGATTCTACCTCCAAGCTATACTTCTAGCCCTATTTTTCATATATTTTTTTTTTCTGGTAGTACTGGGGGTGGAACCCAGGGGCTTTCTACCTCCAGGAAACAGGGTCTCACTAAGTTGCTGAGAGCCTCACTCAGTAGCTAAGGCTGGCCTTGAACCTGTTCGATCTGCCTATATCAGCTTCCTAAGCACAAGAATTACAAGCGTGTGCCACCCCACCCAGCTTCCTATTTTTTATTCTTTATTTTTAAACAGGGTCTTGCTGAGTTGCAAAGGGCCTCACTACATAGCTGAGGCTGTCCTCGAACTGCAATCCTCCCGTCTCAGCCTTCCAAATGCTGGGATTATAAGTATGCGCCACCACACCCGGCTTTACTTATTGTTTCTTGATCTTTATATATTGTGGGAAATTGTTCTAAGTCTAAAAAAATACTGGCTTAGCTGGGCATGGTGACGCATGCTTGTAATCCTAGCATTTGGGAAGCTGAGACAGGAGGCTCGTAGTTTGTGGACAGTCTCAGCTACTTAGTGAGGCCCTCTGCAACTCAGTGAGACCCTGTTTCAAAATAAAGAATAAAAAATAGGGCAGAGGGAATAGCTCAGAGGTCAAATTCCCTGGGTTCCATCCCCAGACCTGCCAAAATATATTAAAATATATATATATATATATATAATTTGCTTAAGGATTTATAGCTTTTTGCTTGTTTGGCAGAAGACTGCCTCTCTTGAGAAAACTGAAGACAGTGATCTATGTCCTGGTTTACTACTCTCTTTGCTTGCAGGTCTGGGGCAAGGGCATTCGACCTCTGAGCGACACCCCAGCCTTATTTTTTATTCTTTATTTTGAAGCAGGGCCTCTCACTGAGTTGCAGAGGCCTCACTAAGCAGCTGGGCTGTCCGTGAACCGCGATCCTCCGGTCTCGGCCCCCCGAGTGCGGGGTGACGGCGAAAGCCCGGCACAACCTTATCTTCGAAGGCATTTCCAACACAAGGCTCTACACCCTAGAGACAGTTAACGATCTGATGACCCAAACTCAACAAAACTGGTAATAAAAGGAAGAGCTTGGCTTTCTTGTCTTCTCCCCTCTTACCTCCTCAAGATCAGGAGTAAAGTCTCAAGAGTATTTTTTTTATTGAGTCATCCCATGTTTTGCTGGTACAAAGCCCAGCAATATATTATCAGCATTTGCATGAGTTAAAAATCCTTAGCTATCTAGCTACCACAATACTATTGATTTATAATCTTTAAAGAAAAGGTTCAATCTACAACTTGTGTGTCTGGCACTAGGGACTGAACCCAGTGGCATTCTACCTGTGAGTTATACCTCCAGCCCTATTTTTTATTTTTTATTTTTAAACAGGGTCTTAAGTTGGAGAGGTCCTCACTAAGTTGCTGAGGCTGTCCTCAAATCTGTGATCCTCCTCTCTTAGCCTCCCAAGTACTGGGATGACAAGTGTGGGCCACCACACCTGGCTCCTACTCATAACTTTTTTTTTTTTTGGTGGTGTACTGGGGTTCCTGGAAGCCCTTCTACCTCCAGGACATACTCCCAGACCTATTTTATACTTTTTTGTATATTTAGAAACAGGGTCTCTTAAGCCAGCGCAGCTGACTTCGAACCTGTACAATCCTCCTGTCTCCGCCTCCCAAGCGTGGGGATTACAAGTGTGCACCACCATGCCCAGCACTTATTCATAACTTTTTTTTTCTTTTTTTTTTTTTGTGTGTGGTACTGGGGGTGGAACCCAGAGGCTTTCTACCTCTGGGATATATACCCCAGACCTATTTTATATTTTATTTGGAAACAGGGTCTCCCTAAATTGCTGAGAGCCTCACTAAGTAGCTGAGGCTGTCTTCGAACCTGCGCGAGTCTCAGCCTCCCAAGCGCAGGGATTACAAGCGTGCGCCACCACACCCGGCTTATTCATAACTTTTAATGTAAGATAATTAAGTTCTGCGCTGGATGTGGTGGCGCACGCCTGTCATCCCAGTATTTGGGAGGCTGAGACAGGAGGATCACAGTAGGAGGATAGCTTCGGCTAAACTTAGTGAGGCCCTTTGCAACTCAGTGAGACCCTGTTTCAAAATAAAGAATAAAATATAGGGCTGGGGGTGTCGCTCAGAGGTAGAATGCCCATGGGTTCCATCCCTAGTACCACAAAAAAAAGGAAAAAAAATAAGTTCTACGTTTAATTGGCCTAGGACCTTCCAAAATTGTTTCCTGGTACTTTGACAATTATAACATCTTAGCATTACATGAATTCAGTTTAAAAACACACTTACAAGCCAGGTGTGGTGATACACACTTGTAATCCCAGCATTCAAGAGGCTGAGACAGGAGGATGGCAGTTTGCAGACAACCTCAGCTACCTAGTGAGGCCCTGTGCAACTTAATGAGATCCTGTTTCAAAATAAAGAATAAAAAATAGGGCAGGGGGTGTAGCTCAGAGTTTGAATGCCCCTAGGTTCCATTTCCAGACACACAAAAAATAAATACATAAAAACATGCTTACAAACTCCCATTGAAGATAAGACAAATTTATACAATGCCAGACATGCATTCTTCTCAGACCCATGAAATCCTGGCCTTCATAACATGTGAATTAACAAAATAATTTGTATTTAAAAAGACTGTCAGCCGGGCATGGTGGCAGAGGCCTGCAATCCAAATAAAATATAAATACAAACAGAATATTTGAAATCCAAATAAAAAATAAAATAGAGCCGGAGGTGAAGTTAAGAAGTAGAATGCATGAACTGGGTATGGTGGCACAAGCCTGTAATCTCAGACCTGGGAGGCTGAGACAGGAGGATTGCAGGTTCAAGGACAACCTCAATAAGTAGTAAGACTCTCATCAACCTAAGGAGACCCTGTTTCCAAATAAGAGATAAAATTGGGCTGAGGGTGTAGCTCGAAGGTAGAATGTCTCTGGTTCAATCCCAGAACAACACACACACACAGAAAAAGTAGAATGCCCTTGGGTTCTATCCTCAGAACCACAAAATAAAAATAGTAATAAATGGGGACTATTTTAGAATCTCAACAACAAGGACAATTCGTTCTAGACAAGTCTGCTCAGTTCCAGAGGGGCAGTTCATAAACAGTCTCACTTTGGGATATGTGTACATTAAAACACGAACTGGTTTTGCATTCTCTGCCACAGCAGAATGAAAGCTCGAACCCCAGTTTAGAATATTCATTGGCCCAGCCACCTTTCACCATGACACAGCAGATCAGATGATAACATGATCATTCTCTGCTCTTTGTTGAAGTCAAGGTCCTTAAAATTGACTTTGTTATAAATATTAAATAAAGAATTGGCTTCAGCCAGGCATGGTGGCGCGCGCCTGTAATCCCAGCATTTAGGAGGCTGAGACTGGAGGATTGAGGTTCGTGAACAGCCTTAGCTACTTAGTGAGGCTCTCTGCAACTTAGTGAGACCCTGTTTCAAAATAAAGAATAAAAAATAGGGCTGTGGGTGTAGCTCAGAGGTCCAGTGCCCCTGGGTTCCATCCCCAGACCTGCAAAAAAAAAAAAAAAAAAAAAAAAAAAAAAATTGGCTTCTCTTGCAATTAAGGCATGAAATCTATATCTACTTTAATACAGATATCACTCAGAAACATTCTAAGAACAAGAACAGGTTTCACTTTATAAATGGATTTAAAAATTTTTTTAATGTAAAGAACTGGAAATTTTTTTCCTAAAATATACCTTTCTGCCATCTTAGAGCAAATGGAATGCTGCAAGTGTACACAGTACCTGCAAAGCCATGGCAATCTGTACAAACCACTCTACCACCTGACTCTCAGGAAGAAGTTGCCCTTTCTGCTCCTTGAGCTTCCGGTACAGATCACCTCCTTCACAGAAGCCCATGACAATGTAGAGGAGACCGTCTCCTCCCTCCCATGACTCTTTGTAGGTGACAATGTTGGGGTGCTTCAACTGAGACAAGAGCTGAGCTTCCTGTTCAGCAGCTCGCCGTTCTCGGCTGGAGGCCTTTCGGAGGTTCAGTTTTTTGATGACATACTAACAAAGAGAACACATATTTTTACAATATGCAAGTAAACATACAGTCTTTTAGATTTCAAAATATCTAAGAGCTCTCACAAATGTCTTCAAAACCAACCTTCTAGAGCCTGTTAGATAACCTATTCCTTGTGTTTTTCAAGGAGCATAAAATTACTGGAGATGTAGCTCAGTTGGTAAAGTACTTGCCTAGCATGTGTGAGGTCCCAAGTTCAATCCCCAGAACTACGAGGTGGGGGGGGGGCATACAACTGAGGAAAATGTTTGCTATCACTAATGATGCTTTTTATAAGTTAGACTTAAGGCTATATATTATAAAAAAAAATTATCCTTTCCATCTGCAGTTTGCAATTTCAGTGAGCCAAATACCTGCAGTCTCACTGACATGGGAGGCTACAACAGAAGATTTCTCGAACTCAGGAATTTGAGACCAGCCTCTACCATATAGTGAAATCCCATGTCAAAAAAAAAAAAAAAAAGCAAACAAAAAAATATACAATTTTGGGTGTGGTAGTACATGCTTGCTATCCCAGTCCTTGGGAGGCTAAGACAGAAGGATCATAGGTTCGTGGCCTATAGGATCATAGCCTCAGCTACTTAGTGAGATCCTATTTCAAAATAAAGAATAAAAAATAGGACTGGTGGTATAACTCAGAGGTAAAATGCCCCTGGGTTCAATCCCCAGTGTCAAAAAATAAAAATAAAAAATACAATTTCATTAATGGCTAAAAATTGAATCTAAGATAATATACCATTAAATCATTCATAAAATCTGTGTTAGAGATTTCTTAACCTCCAAGTTCCTCCTACAAAGAAACATAAAAAGATTGCTTAAATTGTAGCTGGGTACACTGGGTATGGTGGCGCATGCTTGTAATCCCAGGACTTGGGAGGCTGAAACAGGAGGATCACAGGTTCATGGCCAGCCTCAGCTACTTAGTGAGGCACTCCACAATTTAGTGAAACCCTGTTTCAAAATAAAGAATAAAAATAGGAGCCAGGCATGGTGGTGTACGCTTGTAATCCCAGCATTTGGGAGGCTGAGACCTGGAGGATCACAGTTCGCGGATAGCCTCAGCTACTTAGTGAGGCCCTCCACAACTCAGTCAGACCCTGTTTCAAAATAAAGAATAAAAATCAGGGCAGGGGGTGTAGCTCGGAAGTCAAATGTCTCTGGGTTCCATCCTCAGACCCGCAAAAAAAAAAAAGAATATAAGACTGGGGTTGTATCTGGGGAGGAGGGGTAGAATGAATCAGTCGCGCACACACACAAAAAAAAAACTTTAAATTACACTAGATACTCAAAGAGATCCATGGCTCAATAAGGTTAAAAATCACCAGTCAACATACAAAATTATTCCTGCTTTTAAAAAATCAATATTGTTCACCATCTAATACACTGTACTCAAAGACCACATGATTCATTCCTTCATTCAATAAACACATTTTTAATCTCATTTTTATTGCTCAAACGCAGGGGGCTATTATGATAGCTAAATTCCTATCCTCAGCTCAAAATTTCAATGAAAATACCCCAGTGCCTACTGAATAAATTTTGATCTGTGCTTGTGTTCCCAACCTGTACCTAAGACAAAGAAGAATAGGCGAGTGAGCCCTATTAAGGGCATACTAAGGGGAACATCTCTCAGCTTGCCTAGTACAAGTGGGTTGTCGTTTGTGACTATTACTAGTACCTCCTTTCCGGCAAAAAAATTATCCCAGTTTGGCCAGCCATGGTGGTACATGCCTGTTGTAGAGGCCAGCCTCAGCAACGTAATGAGACACTCCAAAACTTAGTGAGACCCTGTTTCAAAATAAAGAATTAAAAATCGGGCTGAGGCCAGGTGTGGTGGCACACGCTTGTAATCCCAGTTTGCAATCCCAGCATTTGGGAGGCTGAGACCAGAGGATCGCAGTTCTCAGACAGCCTCAGCTACTTAGGCCCTCCACAACTTAGTGAGACCCTGTTTCAAAATAAAGAATAAGAGCCAGGCGTGGTGGTGCACGCTTGTAATCCCAGCGCTTGGGAGGCTGAGACAGGAGGATCATGCAGGTTCGAAGCCAGCCTCAGCTGGCTTAAGAGACCCTGTTTCCAAATAAAATATAAAACAGGTCTGGGAGTGTAGCCCGGAGGTAGAAGGTCCCAGGGTTCCATTCCCAGTACCACCAAAAATAAATAAAATAATAATAATAATAATAATAATAATAATAATAAATAGGGCAGGGGGTGTAGTTCGGAGGTCGAATGGCCCTGGGTTCCACCTCAGACCTGCCAAAAAAAAAGGCTGGGGTGCAACTCAGAGATAGAATGCCCCTGGGTTCCATCCCCAGTACAAGAAAGAAAGGAAGAAAGAAGAAAGAAAGAAAGAAAGAAAGAAAGAAAGAAAGAAAGAAAGAAAGAAAGAAAGAAAGAAAGAGTGGTGTTAGTCGGGGGTAGAATGTCCCTGGGTTCAATCTTCAGCACCACAAGGGGGAAAATAATTGTCCAGGTTTGTACATTATACGGCTACCCTATTAATACAACCATGCTTAAAAACGGGTTCATCACCCTTTGTATGATGGGGGTAAAAAGTACTTTAAGCAAAAGAGTGACAACATCACATTTAAGTTTTAGAAAGATCACTGAGGCTAAATGAAAATGATGGGTTAGAAGAGAGCAAGTAGGTGGGAGGGGCCAGTTGGAAAGCAGAGGCTATAGTGTAGCCAGAAAAAAAATGGTATCCTGGATTGGAATACTATTGCAGATGGAGAGGAGGCCTGAGGGTTTCGTGTCAGATAAATAAAACCAGAATCGGGGAGAATTAAAGATAACTCCCACGTGCATAGGGTGGACAGCTGCATGGCTGGTGAAATATGGGCTGGGTGAGAAGGTTTGGAGGGAAGATGAACTGAGTTTTGAGTCCACAATCTGCACTAGAGTTGTTTGCGGCCCTTCATTTAAGGGCTGTGTTGGACTGCACGATCCCTGACTGCTCTCATGGAATTGTCGGGGGTGAGAGAGAGGTAGGCAGGTCAAACAACAAACGACTTCTGCAGAGAGGTGGGGAAGTTTGGACAAGTTTGGACGGAGGTTATGGGGAGCCTGGCCTTGTTTTGATAGTCTAGGACGATTTCTCTGAGGAAGTGCCACCTGAGATATGCCCCTTCGCAGCTCACGGGGCGCAGCTCTCCGGACCCAGCCCGCCCCTGGCCGGACCCCAACCCCGCGGACCTGCCTGCCGTCGGGCCGGTGCTTCACGAGCGTCACCTCCCCGTAGCTGCCCCTGCCCACGACCCGCACGTAGCAGTAGGCGGCCAGGGGCATGTTCCCGGCGCAGGCCCACAGTCGGGACGCGGCGGCGGCCGACAGGGCGACGGACGGCGGCAGGGGTCCCCGCTCATGCCCGAGAGGCAGCGATGGGGTCCACAGCGAAGGCGGCCACGCCAGGACAGGAGCACCGCGGCCCAGCCCACCGCGACGCCGCTGCCATAGCGATCCCAGCGGGGGCAGTCCTGCGCATGCTCCGGCGTCGCGGAGGACGCGCCGCGGAGCCCACGCCCGCGCGGCCCGAGCGCTTCCGCCTCCCTCGGAGGACCGCCATAGAGCTGCGGCTGGGCGGCCAGAGTGGCTACGCCCCGGCTACTTCTGAACTCTTTGCAAGTAGGGGTTCGTTCATTCTACAAAACTTTATTGACCGCCTGTGTGTTTGTCCGACAGAGTCCCTGCCTTCCTGGAGCTCACACTCTATTAGTTACATCAGTAACTTTTTGTATTTTTACTTTATCACATGCCTAACAGATTGTGCACCCAGCAGTCCATCTTATTTTTAAATAAATTACAAAGCCAGTACGTTGAAGATACCAATACACTCCATCCCTAAAAGGTTCGGCCTAGCAAAGAACTTCCGTTTATAATATCTGTGCAAACCACTGCACTAGAACATTTGATCAAACTCCTGCCTGGCATTAACAGTTTAAAGGCTGGATCCCCACGGGGGAGCCAGGCCTCCACTAATATGACTGCCTGAGAAAGCTCACGGCTGCCAAAAACATTTACTCTTTGTTACAGCCAACACCTCCCTTTCCTAGAGCATTTAATTTTTTTATTTTTTATTTTATTTTTTATTTTTTGGAGCCAGGCGTGGTGGCGCACGCTTGTAATCCCAGCATTCGGGAGGCTGAGACCTAGAGGATCGCGGTTCCCGGACAGCCTCAGCTACTTAATGAGGCCCTCTGCAACTCAGTGAGACCCGGTTTCAAAATAAAGAATAAAAAATAGGGCAGGGGGTGCAGCTCGGAGGTCAACTGCCCCTGGGTTCCATTCCCAGACCCGCAAAAAATAAAAATAAATATTTTTTTTGGCAGGGGTGGGGGGGTTAACTGGGGATTGAACCCAGTGGCATTCTACCTCCAAGTTATACTCCCAGCTGGATTTTATTTTATTTACTATTTGGAAACAGAGTCTCACTAATGTTATGGTGTGAGATGATATGGTTTTGGGAAAACTGTCCAGGAGGACCCCTGTTAGGGCTCCAGACACAATTTCCCTCAAAATACACATTAAAAAAAAAGAGAGAGAGAGAAACCGCGGGTTCTTGTCCTGAGCCTGGACTCTTGCTGAAGAATTAAATAAGTTTATTAAAAAGATAGAAATATAGAAGATAGTTATAGCCCCATGCCATTGGGGGATGCCCCACCCCAGATACAGCTCGTGGACTGGACTTTTTATACCCATGACCTCCATCTTGTTTACATAACTCTGACATAGTGAATATCCCTGTAAGGTTCCTCCCCCAGCAAGGTGTGGCAAGGTGTCTCCTTTCACGAAGGTCAACCCCTCCTACCATCCTAGCTAGATTGTGTAGATCTGTCTTTGTTTGTTTGTTTGTTTATTGGTGGTACTGGGGTTCCTGGAAGCCCTTCTACCTCCGGGCTACACCCTCAGACCTATTTTTACATTTTTATTTGGAAACATAAGCCAGCCAGTTTATTTGGAAACATAAGAAGCCAGCGCGGCTGGCTTCGAACCTGCGTGATCCTCCTGTCTCTGCCTCCCAAGCGTGGGGATTACAAGCGTGGGCCACCACGCCCGGTTAGATCTGTCTTTTAGAAAGAGGAAGCCCTAGCTCACCTCTCCTATAGACTTTGTTAATTACTTTTATCTAAGTCAATTTACATTGGAATAGTTGCCTGCTTTTAGGCAGAAACCAAGTCCTTTCACAGATTTTTGAAATATAATAATCATAGCTTTCTCAAATCTTCCTAGGTCATTCCCAATACTGGCACAATTGCCAGCTAGCTGACACAACTGACTTAAGTACATTTTCACTGACCAACCTTTGTAATTTTTCACTTCCCTTTATTAAGTGGGTCCCCACTTATTCCTCTACTCCCTCATTCTCCCTTAAAAGTCCCAGTCACTTCTGCACAAATTAGGATGAAACTCAGCTTTTCCTCTTCCTGTCAGTACTTACTGAGTAAAAATCTATGTTCTCTGCTTTAATGCTTCATTTTACCTTTTTATTTTTCATTTTCCAGTCCTGGAGATTGAACACAGAACCTCCTACATGCTAGGCAAGTGCTCTACCACCACACCACATCCCCAGCCCCCGGCCTTGTTTGTCTTTAGTAATATCTGATAAGTAAAAAAAAAATTAAATGCGAGTAAAATAAAAATAAGTGAGTACGGCGGAGTGTGAAAAACACGAGAGAGGTCCGGTACACATGGCATGTAAAGTTTTTAATGGCACGGCTCTCCCGGGGATCAGGGCGAGGCACCGTGGGGCCCGCGCGCCTGTCCGAAGCTTGAGGACGCGGGCTCTCCTTTTAAAGGCCTGCATCTCGCGAGAGGAGGGTTTACTCGCGGGAACGCCCAATTCTCGCGGGGGTTTCAGCCCCTCCCTTGCCCTGCAGAGGTCATGTGACACAAAGTCACATGAGTGCAGGACCCAACTTAACATTCCGGCCTTTTGATGGTAGGGATAATGGATGACGATTGGACCCTCTAGCTTCTTCCTGCTGTCAAGGGGCGTCGTCAGGGGCCCCAGGCCGGGAGGAGTCGGGAGTTCAGTCCCCCAGAAGGGGGTGCAGGTGGGTGCATAGCTGCAGTGCGAATTGGAGGTTACCCTGGACAGCTTAGTGATGTGCGCTTGAGGAGGCTTGAACAGGCAAGGGCTATTAAAGAAAAAAACAAATCATGAGATTGAGCAGGCGACCAAAAAGGAGACTGGCTTACTCAGTACCTGGAGAGCTACCCTGAGCTGGCAAAGAGGATGGAGGTTGAGGGATCCAGGAGCCATCAGTCTTCAGCCAGGCTGAGTAGGGCCAGCGGCGGGGCCTGGTCTGGAAAGGTGCTCCCCCTGTGTTGAGGCACCTGGGGCTCACCCTTTTCCAAGGGCACTGTTCCAGTGGCCCTCCTGGCCACACGCCGAGCAGTCTGATTGGTAGGCGTGGCTTTGCCCCACTTGAGGCAGGCTCCTGGAGGTAGTTGTTGTTGCAGTCCTCCACACGTAGGTGGCGCTCCAGGGGGCTGAGCCGCCACCGCCAGCCAAAGGGCAGCTACCAGGGATCTGCTTTTTGGCAAAGTCGGAGTGTATGCTCCATTTCCGCCTGTTTCTCTCTGGAATTAAAACTTAGATGCTATGTTAAGGTTCTGTCAGCTGTGACGGACCTATACTCACAAAGAGCGCGTCCCGGGGCTGGTGTCTGGCAAGAATGGCAACGCAGACTCCCCACGGGCAGAGGGTGTCGCCCCAGCCCCGGCGTTTCCCACAGCACCTAGGGCGCGCCCACGCGGGCCGCCCAGCAAAATTGCAGTCTGGCGCGGGCCAAGATGGCGACTGTGACATCACCAGGCAGTGACTACGCGCCATCACAAAATGGCAGCTGGCAGGAAAATAAATGGAAGCTGATGGGGGAGAGCATTTGGAAGGATACCAGACCGCTTATAAAAGTTTCTAACTGTTCCTGGGCCACCGCAACCTATTTCCCAACTCGTATCAAGGCAGACAGGCTCTCAGGGCATCTGCTAGTATAAAGGTTCGACTCTCCATAATTGGTTCGCGGGCAGAAACGAAGAACAGGAAATGGGCGTCCCCGATTTCCCTGCTCAATCGTTCGGAAACAGAGGTTAAGAGATAGGGAAGAACGTCTTCATTCCTTCTCAAAACCGGAGGATGACCTGGTCATCCGCAGCATGGTCCCAGTGGACCGGGGGACAATGGGTCACCAAGCGCTTGGATTTTTAGGTCCCAGTGGACCGGAAGACCCAAGTCCGGAACCCACTAACCAAGGGAAGGAGGCAGTTTACCGGAGTGAAGTGTTGCCAGCCAGCGCTGGCTGCGACAGAAGCGCTGAGAAGCTGCTGGGAGCGTGGTGGAGCTGGGGCGCGTGGATGCCAGTGGCTGGTGTGGACGGCACTGGCGGCTGGCGCAGGTGGGATAAGTGGGGGTGCGCAGGCGGCATGGCTTGCCGGGCCCGCGGCGTGGAGACAAAATGGCTTCCAGGCACACGCCAGACGTTGAGGCTGGGCCCCGAGGAGCACCGCCAGTGAGCCTGGCTCGGGGCGGGTGGGGCAAACCGGCCAGAGGTCCCGGCGGTGACCGGAGAACCAAGCTGGAACGGTGCTTTAGGAGGTACAAGCGGCAGGCAGAGGTCCTGGCCCGCGCAGGCAGTTGGCAGGCAGAGCAAGTGCCAAGCTGCCTGGCTCGGGCCAGAAAGATGGCCGCCGACTCCTAGGATTGGTTAGGAGTGGAAAGTGGGAGGGATTAAAGATTGTGAGGCCTCCAGTGAGGCCATGAGGTGGGAGGGGTTAAAGATGGCGAGGCCTCCAGTGAGGCCATGAGGTGGGAGGGGTTAAGGATGGCGAGGCCTCCAGTGAGGCCATGAGGTGGGAGGGGTTAAAGATGGTGGGGCCAAGATGGCGGCCCCCCAGTGATTCCACGTGTGCAAGATGGCGGGCCAAAGCTGGCGACCCCCCCCCCCCAGTAATCCCATGTGGCTGCTTACCGGAATGGCCAGGCCCAGGCAGCAGGGGTGGGCAGGCACAGGGTGAAGGGCGCCAGGGCGCGAGTCTGAGTGGAGGAACCAGCTGGAGCGCGGGCTGGACTTGGCGGGCTGGGGGCTGTTTAGCAGAGTGGCGGCCGCCTAGATGGAGGAGGCAGGCGGCCCCGGCAGGCGGGTCTAAGCAACGCCAGGCGTGGAGAAGACATAGGTGCACGGCGTGGCGCAGTCCGCAGGCGGCGCGTTCCCATTCCAGCGGCGGGCGGCGTGGGCAGGCGGGAACGGCGGTTTTAGGAGGTCCAAGCGGCAGGCAGAGGTCCTGGCCCGTGCAGGAGGTAGTCCACGCAGGCACGGGGCGGCAGCGGCGGCAGTGGTGGGAGCAACGCCTGCAAGCGGAGCGCTGGTGTGGGACCTCGCAGTCAGCTGCTGGCGGGTCGGAGAGTCCGGGGCTCAAAAAGAGAGTAAAAATAAAAAGAGAAAAAAGGAAAAAAACGAAAAAAAAAAGAAAAAATGGGGAGGGACCCAAGAGTTCTCCCGGTTCGGCACCAAATGATAAGTAAAATAAAAAATTAAATGCGAGTAAAATAAAAATAATGTGCATACGGCGGAGTGTGAAAAACACGAGAGAGGTCCGGTACACATGGCGTGTAAAGTTTTAATGGCACGGCTCTCCCGGGGATCAGGGCGAGGCACCGTGGGGCCCGCGCGCCTGTCCGAAGCTTGAGGACGCGGGCTCTCCTTTTAAAGGCATGCATCTCGCGAGAGGAGGGTTTACTCGCGGGAACGCCCAATTCTCGCGGGGGTTTCAGCCCCTCCCTTGCCCTGCAGAGGTCATGTGACACAAAGTCACATGAGTGCAGGACCCAACTTAGCAATATCATTAACTAGAGTTCAATATTTATTTATGCTTCTTTTTTTTCCTTGTGGAGATTGAATTCGCATTACAGATTAAGTGTGCAAATCTTAAATGTATATGTATTTTTATTCATTTATTTATTGGTACTAGGGATTGAACTCAGGGGCATTCTTCCTTCGAGCTACACCCAGCCCTATTTTATTCTTTATTATGAAACAGGGTCTTACTAAGTTGATGAGGCTGGCTGCAAACCTGATCCTCCTGTCTCAGCCTCCCAAGTACTGGGATTACAGGCATGTGCCACCATGCCTGGCTTTAAATGTTTATTTAGAATTATACAAATGTGTCGGGCGTAGTGGTGCACGCTTGTAATTCCCGCGCTTGGGAGGCGGAGACAGGAGGATCGCGCAGGTTCTAAGCCAGCTGCACTGGCTTAAAAGACCCTGTTTCCACATAAAAAAAGTATTAAAAAGTAGGTCTGGGAGTGTGGCCTGTAGGAGTGTAGCCCGGAGGTAGAAGGGCTTCCAGGAACCCCAGTACCACCAAAAAAAAAAAGAAGAAGAAGAAGAAGAAGAAGAAGAAGAAGAAGAAGAAGAAGAAGAAGAAGAAGAAGGAGGAAAGAAAAGAAAAAGAATTATACAAATGCCTTCACCCAAACCTATCAAGATATAGACCAAATATATGGAAAAATGAGAATCCTTAAATATTGCTGATGAGATGGCTCAAAAATCAATATAGAATTATCATATTGTAAAGTTGCAACGCAGGGAATGAGAGAAGCAGGCCAAGTAAAAAGCAAGAGGCGCTTTATTCTGCACTCACAGAGGTTCACAGTCCAAAGGCGGCGCCAGTGAAGCTAGCACCCAGGGTCTGCAGTTTGAAGCTTTTTCTGGGGCTGTTTCTTGAGGGTTGGGGAGAGCATGGAGTTGAGGACTTTCCGGCAGGTAGGTTGTTGTTTCTTAAGCAGTGGTCCGTATCAGAGTTACCTGTGTCAGGAATTGGGTGACATGTGTTTACAGTTGTACACATCAGCCAGGGCAGTTAGGCCATTGTTGTTTAACTGCAGTTACATGTATCAGCAGGCTAGAACTTTCAGGGGTGGAGGCTGCCAATGCCCCTGCTCCGACCTAACACATAGGATTCAACTATTTCACCTCTGAGTATATACAGAAAAGAACTGAAAGCAGGAGTTCAAACATATTTGTACGCCTGTGTTTGTTAGAAATAAATTTCCATGACGAAATTTCCCAGCCAAATTTTACTTTTTACAAAAAGGGATCCTACAGCCAGGTGTGGTGGCACACACTTGTAATCCCACTACTTGGGAGGCTGGGACAGGAGGATCGCACAGGTTCAAAATCAGCCTCAGCTACTTAGTGAGGCTCTCAGCAACATAGTGAGACCCTGTTTTCAAATAAAATATAAAATAGGTCTGGGAGTGTAGCCCAGAGGTAGAAGGCTCCTGGGTTACATCCCTAGTACCACCAAAAAAAAAAAAAAAAAAAAAAAGATCCTGCCAGTAGTAATGTCAGGCAGGCAGGAACAACATGGCAGAAAATTGGTGGATATTTTATTTCCAGAGCAGGACTTCTGCGCTGTGCTCCTATTGGTGGGAGCAGGGAGGGCCTCACAGTCTTTATGCCATTGGCTAAAGGGGATCCTGGGGGAGGGGTTGGCACACACAATTTCCAGTAAATGCAGTCTTTACAAAAGATACAAGCACACACAAAGTTACACAGTGCTGAACCAGGTTGTCTCCTCTTAGTAAGATTCTTGTCCAGTGGATTTCAAAGAAGAAAGTCAAGGATTAGCAAAGGATATAGAAATATAAAAGTTTATGCCGGGCATGGTGGCGCACGCTTGTAATCCTTGCGCTTGGGAGGTGGAGGCAGGAGGCTCGCACAGGTTCGAAGCCAGCTGCGGTGGCTTAGGAAACCCTGTTTCCAAATTTAAAAAATATATAAAAAATAGGTCTGGGAGTGTAGCCCAGAGGTAGAAGGGTTTCCAGGAACCCCAGTACCACCAAAAAGAAAAAAGAAAAAGGAAAGGAAAAAGAAAGAAATATAAAAGTTTATTTCAAACCGGAGAAAGATAAAAGACAAAAGCAACTCCCCCCAACTCTTGGGGGAGAGTTCCCAGAAAGAAAGTAACTACTGAAACTCTTGAGGGGTGGGCTTTTAAACCTTACTGAGGTCCTCATCTGCTGTCTTATGATTGGTCAGAATTGGATTTGGTGGAACCAATGTCTTTTGCACAATTTTCAATCCTTCATTTGAACAGTTATCTTGTGGGTTGGTGGCCCTGCTCTCCTGGAGCCCACTGGTCTCTCCCCTACCTGCTCACTCCCCCACCTCACAGAAGGCCATGCAGATGGCTTTTCTTTTTTTTTTTTTTTTTTGGTGGTACTGGGGGTGGAACCCAGAGGTTTTTCTACCTCTGGGCTATGCTCCCAGACCTTTGTTTCTTTATTTGTTTGTTTGTTTGTTTTGTGGGTCTGGGGACAGAACCCAGGGGCATTCAACCTCCGAGCTACACCCCTGACCTATTTTTTTCTTTCTTTCTTTTTTCTTTTTTTTTTTTTTTTTGCCGGTTTGGGGATGGAACCCAGGGGCATTTGACCTGCGAGCTACACCCCCTGCCCTATTTTTTTTTTTTTTTTTAATTTGAAACCGGGTCTCACTGAGTTGCAGAGGGCATCACTTAGTAGCTGAGGCTGTCCGCGAACCGTGATCCTCCGGTCTCAGCCTCCCGAATGCTGGGATTACAAGCGTGCGCCACCCTGCCTGGCTCCCAGACCTTTTTTATATTTTATTTGGAAACAGGGTCTCACTAAGTTGCTGAGAGCCTCACTAAGTAGCTGAGGCTGGCTTTGAACCTGCGCGATCCTCCGGTCTCAGCCTCCCCAGCGCGGGGATCACGAGCGTGCGCCGCCGCGCCCGGCTGAGATGGCTTTTCTTCACCCCTCCTATTCCTATTTCCTCTGCCCTGCCTCAGTGGCAGTTCTACAAAATGGAGCCTACGTCAAACTCTGCCTTTGATAGAAAAGAACTAATTATATTTTCACATGTTCATAGCTATATTATTTATAATAGCCAAAAGGTAGAAGCAACCTAATCATTGGATGAATGGATAAAAAAATAAATTGTGGTATATACATATATTGATATATTATTCAGCCTTACAAAGGAAAGAAATTTTGACATTCTACAATATGGGTGAAAGTTGAAGGCATTATGCTAAATAAAATAAGGTAGTCACAAAATGACAAACATTGTATGGTTTCGTTCATATAAGGTATCTCTAGCAGGCAAATTTATGGAGACAGAAAATAAAATAATGCTATCAGTGCTTTGGGGAAAGGGGGAATTGGGGCTGGTATTTAATGGGTACAGAACTTCACTTGGGAAAAATGAAAAGGTTCTGGAGAGGAGCCAGGCATGGTGGCACAAGCCTGTAAGCCCCATACTTGGGAGGCTGAAACAAGAGGATTGCAGGTTCAAGACCAGCCTCTGCAATTTATCAAGACTCTTAGCAACATAGTGAGACCCTGTTTTTTTTGTTTTTTGTTTTTAAAGAGCTGGGTGTGGGTGTGCACATTTGTAATCCCAGTACTTGGGAATCTGAGACAGGAGAATTGCAGCTTTGAGGACAGCCTCAGCAATGTAGTGAGACTCTCATCAACCTAGTGTGACCCTGTTTCAAAATAAAATATAAAATAGTATAGAGGTATAACTCAGAGGTAGAATGTCCCAGGTTTCAATCCCCAGTACCCCCCACACACACATGAATGCATATATTGCAAGGCACATGCCTGTATTCCCAGTGACTCAGGAGGCATAGGCAATAGGATTACAAATTCAAGGTCATCCAAGGCAAGTAAGGGAAACTTGATCTCAAAATAAAAGATCAAGGGTCTCAAAATAAAAGATTGATCTCAAAATAAAAGATTGGGGGTGTAGCTCAGTGGTAGAGTGCCCCTTGGTTTAATCCACAGGACCACATGCAAAAAGAAAAAAAAAGAAAAAAAGAAAAAAAGAAAAAACCCCACAAAAATGCATATTACAATTGCCCTAAAATGTTCATTTGTGTCCCTTCCTGGCTAGTTCCCAGTATCTCCCTGGTACTGGTGATTTTCTTTTCACTGTATATTAGTTTTTCCTAAAAGCAAAATTGCCAAGACATCCTGCTGCCTCGGCATCTATGTGTTGAGACCCCACTCCACATAGCCAATCGGCGGACAAGCCCCGAGAAGGAGGTGCCGTCTCTGGCCAAAGTACCCCCCACTTTTACTATTATCCTTTTAACTCTCTACACGAATTGCTCCGGTGATGTGAGAACAGGACTATGATAGAAATTGAGTCTGTGGAAATAAATTCTCTAATAATTTGTCTAAACGTCCTTGGCTTTGCTCAATAGTAATGAAAAAACTGGCCAGAACTCAGATGCTGTGATAAGCATTCCAGCTGCAGCAATCACAAAGGGTCTCCGACCCTCACTCCTATCACTAGGTTAAGCTATTAACTCCGGTAACCGGTAGCTCAGTTTAAGGAAACTTTGTTTACCCTTGAGATCCTGCCTAGAGACAGAGAAGATAAAATTTTGTGTGTGACTTCGAAGCAATTTAGTTGATGAACAACTTAGTTGCCCAAATACAATAGAGCCAAGGAAAAAGATTGTTGACTTTTACGCCCAGTGTAAATATTCCTGAAGAAAAAAGGCATTTTTGCATGAAGAAGAGCTTATCATAAGAAAGTCCCAACTGGGAAAGAAAGGAATTAGAAGGTTAAAAGCAGGTTGCAGAGGGCTTGTGACAGGGAAATGGATTATTAAAGATGGATAGACTTTTAATAGGCTTGTTGTCTAAAGAAGAGTGTTCAGCAGTTAAGGAAATACATCTGACAGTTAAAACCAAGAACTTTGTGGTGTTGTTTGTGGTATTTTGTCTGCCAAACTGTGTTGTGAGTTTGCTTAAGCTTTCAGATTTAGAAGGTAAAATGCCAACACCTGGAGAAACTCTATCACATTCACCTGAATCACCACATCTCCCCACACTTGCTATATGGAACTGAGCACAAAAGATGGAAAGTTCCAGGAAAGTTAAAGAAGATTCCCCGAGAAGCCTCCAAGCCTTGGGTGTGCCCGTTTTCTTCTGAAAGATTGCCCTTTGGAACTGCTTGACTGCAAGATCTGGGAGAGATCCGGAGTTAATCTCTTGAAAGCCAAAAGCCAGCTGAAAACCGGACTAGTTTTTTTTTTTTTTTTTACCTCTGTTTACGTGTCATTCACTATTGTTTCACAGTGATTACATTCACTTCCTTTCCTCTTACTATTAACTTTACTGGTGAAGGGTATAAATTTCTTGGGGTTTTTGTAATAAAGTGTCATTGGCTCAAGAAGCCTTTGTCCATCTCAGGTTCTTTCCAAAGCGTCGTACCTAAAAAATTTAAGGAATTCATAGAGGGGAAAGAATCGCTGCAGATAAGTTTCTGCAGAACTCCACCTGCCTTTTGCCCCATCTTTCTGAGGATTTGACCGGGAGCTGACAATAATGACCCAACTGAGATTAGTCGGCAACACAAAATAAAACTATACATTATATATTATATAATGCTTCTTCAATCAGCATTATGATTATAAAATGCAGCTGTGTTATTGCTTGTTTTAATAATTTGTTCCTTTTATCACTAAATAATATTGTAATTGCACAAATACACTGCAATTTGTCTATCCATTCACTTGCTGATGAATATTTGTGTTATTTCCAGTTTGGATTATTATGAATCAAATTTCTGTGAATATTTGTGTCTTCCTGTGGACATATACTTTCATTTACTGGGTAAATTTGTAGGAATGGAGCTGCTGGGTAGGCATGCATTTAAGGTATATATCTCGAGTAGCTCAGAGGTCAGGCACATGCCACCACACTTGGCAATATTATGCATTCTTATAGGGAGGGGTTTAATTCTACATTAAATGTATTCGTTTTTGTCAACACTCTGAAGCTGGTACTATTCTCATCTCCATTTTTTAATTTTTTTATATTTTGCAGTACTGGGGATGGAACCCAGGGACACTCCACCTCCGAGCTATACCTCCAACCTTATTTTTTTTTAATTATGTGGTTGTACTGGGGTTCATGGAAACCCTTCTACCTCCGGGATACACTCCCAGACCCATTTTTATATTGTTTTTAATTTGGAAACAGGGTCTCTTCAGCCAGCGCCACTGGCTTCGAACCTGTGTGATCCTCCTGTCTCAGCCTCCCAAGCGCGGGGATTACAAGCGTGTGCCACCAAGCCCAGCTCCAGCCCTATTTTTTTCTTTTTTTTAATTTATTTTTTATTGGTGCAATGTATTCATACATCATAATGGTATAAAGAAAATACTTTTGTAGACATACATGTACACATCGCCCAGTTAGCCCCTACCCGATCCCCACCCTGTTCCCTCCCCATCCCTCCTTCCCATGCTTGGCTTAGTGGTTGACATCTAGTTTTATAGCAATTTATCCAATATTAATGATGATAATCTCACATAACAGTTTCATTTGTCTGATTCCAAGCTTTTGATGACTTAAAGATAACATTTCAATATTTCTTTTTGCTTTCTTTCTTACCAGAGAATATTTTTTTCTTTCTTTATTTTAGGTGAAACTATCATACATTTATTTATTTATTTTTCAGAAAAAATCTATCCTGATATAGAATATGGACTCTAGATACCCAAAACAATCTCAAAGAAGAACAAAGCTAGAAGATGTATATGTTCTGATTTCAAACCATATAAAGCTACAATAATTGAAACAGTGTAGTACTGTTCTAAAGGCAGATATATAAACCATTGGAGTTAAATAAAAGCCTTGAGCTAAATTCTTCCATATATCGTCAAGTTATTTTTGACAAGGTTTCCACGAACATTTGGTGGAGGAAATAATAATCTTTTAACTAAATATTGTTGAAAAATAATAATTACAAGAAAATAATAAAATTGGACCCTTACCTAACACATATACAAATATTAACTCAAAATAGATAAAAGACCTAAATATAAATCTTAATACTATAAACTTTTAGAAGAAAATCTGGGTCATAAAACCTCACAACATTGAAATTGGCAGTGATTTCTTGGATATGATTTCGATGGCACAGGCAACAAAAGGGTAAACAAACTTTCTAAAAATAAAAAAATATGGTATATCCAAAGACAATGTAAACAGAGTTAAAAGTTACTGATAGAATTGGATAAAATATTTCCAAATGCTATATCTGAAGGTATATTAATATTCCAACTAGAAATCCTAAAAATTAGCAACAATAAAAGCAAACAATACAATTTAGAGTTAGGTAAAAGACTAACATAAATAATGAATCTACACAGATAACCAGTCTTAGTTGTCTGTTGGATGGAAAATCTTGTTTCTCTGGTTCTGGTGTGTGTTACCTATTTCTTCTTTGTAGTTAATCTCTTTGAGTATTTTCTCTAGCGCTGGTTTTGAAGACATAAATTCCTTCAGGTTCTGTTTGTCGTGGAAGCTTCTTATTTCCCCATCTAATTTGATAGAAAATTTTGCTGGGTAGGAAATTTTGGCTGGAAGTTGTTTTCTTTCAGAGTTTGGAATATGTTACTCCAAGCCCTTCTGGCTCTCATGACTTGGTTTGGGAAGTCTGGAGTGATTCTAATTGGTTTCCCTCTGAATGTCACTTGGCCCTTTGTTTTTGTTGCCTTTAAGATTCTCTGCTTGGCTTCCACATTGGTCATTTTGACAATTATGTGGCATGGGGATCCTCTTCTCTGATCCTGTTTAAAGGGAGTTCTGTAAGTTTCCTGGACCTGTGTACAGACCTCTTGCTCTACGTTTGGAAAATTTTCTGCTATTACTTCTTTGAAAAGATTGTTGATCCCTTTGGTTTCACTTTCTTTTCCCTCCTCTATTCCAATTATTCTTAGGTTAGCTCTCTTAAAATGGGCCCATATTTCTTCAATGTCAGATTCCTGCTGTCGGATTTTTTTTTCTAAATTAGAAAATATGCGTTCATTTTTTGAATGATCATCTTCTAGGAGCGAGATTCTATTCTCCATGTGGTCTAATCGGTTGTTTGTACTTTGAATTGAGGCCTTTACTTCATTAATTGCATCCTTTATCTCTCTTTGGCTCTCTCTGAATTCTTTTCGAAACACCTCTATTATTTCTACAGTTATTTTCCTGATTTGATCTTCTAGAAATCTCTGAATTTCTGTTTTATCAGGTTCTGATGTTGTGGGGTTGTGGGCATTCATTGCTCCAGTGTTATTCCTCTTTCCCATGATTTCGGAAGTTTGTGCCTTCTCTGGGTTCTTCCCTTGGGTCACTATGACTTCACTTAAGGTGCTCTAAATCTCGAGTCTGTGGTATCTCAGTCCCCACTACTCCTTTACTGGGTTGTATTGCAGAATCTCAGACCCTGGGAGTCAATCGAGGCTGCTTTAGACCATGGGGGGTGCCAGGTTGGGCATTTTCCTATAGTGTGATATCCCTGCCACCGCCACTCCCCCACTGGGTCAAGTTCCTGGGAGTACAGTACTGGGATTTCTCCTCGAGGGGCCACAGTTTGACTCACTGTTGTTGAGTGCGCAGATGGAGCTGTAGTGAACTCGATGAATTCACTGCTGCTGCCGCCGGTGGTAATATGGCGCTGCTGCCACACCCTCGGCCGTGAGGCTGGCATATTTCTTTTCTGTTTTTGAGCTCCGCTCTGAGTCCCTGCAGGGTGTGCTGAGCCCAGCCTCTGGGAGCTTTAGATGCTCCCTGTGCCGAGAGATCTGCCGAATTTCTCCCGGCTGATCCGCAGCGGCTCACCTCGGCTCGCTGTCTGCCATTCGTCTCTGGAGCCTGGTGGGCTGTTGATTGCGTTGGTCTGTGTTAGGTTCTTGACCCCCTCCCCCATACAGGGCAGGGGCAGGGCTGGAAGCCAGGAGGCAGGGAGACCCGCCTTCTTACCCTGCAAGGTCCAGAATTTTCCCACGGAAAGCCACTCCCCTTTGATAAAAAGGGGGACGGAGCGATCCAGAAGAAAAACGAAGCTTAGTAGGTCCTAATACTGTGCAAGAAAATTCGTCCTGGGACTGTGCTGCCCGGGACAAGTGGGCTGGGCTAATAATGACTTATGGCACCTGCATGGATGATCTCGTGTGTCTGTGGAACTTGCAAACCTTATACTTGGTGTCGAAACCCCAAATGAAGTATTTTGGCCTTTGGATTTAACAACAATGCTTCTGAGCGCCGCGGAGACCGCTGCACCGCAGAAAAAAACCTTCTGCGCCTGAACCTGCACGCTGCAAACTTCTGCGCTGAGATCTGGCACCTGCACCAAAAAAAAAAAAAAAAAAAAAAAAAAAAAAAAAAAAAAACTTATGTGCTAAGGCTTGGATTCAATTCTACCAGGGTGCCCTGGGCGCCCGTGATCTCGCACCCTAAAATCCTCTAAGCCGTGGCCACGATGGGCCCCTGCACCCCTGCGACTGGACTCTTGCTGGCACGGCGCCCTCCATCATGGCGACAAAAGTCCGCCAGGACTCTACCCGCGACCGCCCCCAGCCCGAGCTCTGTGACACCCGGAGCCGGACACTGACTCCGCCCCGCAGATTCCTGGAACTGGCCTTACATTGGCGCAGCGGACTAAAAGGCCCCTACCCGATCTCCAATTCTCCCTGCTGATCTCACTACGTTCTGGATTGTTCTGGATTGTCGTGAGTACTATATGGGCCTCCGGGTTTTCTGGGCACGACTGCAGCCATCTTGGCCTGTGGATATATTGGCTGCAGTCATCTTGCCTCATGATTTTCAGGGGACGACTGCAGCCGCCCTGACACGTGGTTATGCTGGTGGAGGCCATCTTGCCTCCGGGATTTCAGGGGACGACTGCAGCCGCCCTGACACGTGGTTATGCTGGTGGAGGCCATCTTGCCTCCGGGATTTCAGGGGACGACTGCAGCCACCATGACACGTGGTTATGTTGGTAGAGGCCATCTTTCCTCCTCCTTCTCTGGGAGTGACTGCAGCCATCTTGACACGTGGTTATGCCGGGGGTGGCCATTTTATCCAACCTACAGGTCGGCAGCCATCTTATACTCCACCCTATTTCACTCTTAACCAATCCTAGGGCTCATTGAAATTCTAAAACCCTCCCATTTTTTCTCCTGGCCAATCGTGAAAGTTGGCGGCCATCTTAAATACCATTCACAGCCATTATTTCACACACATTTCCACAGCGTGGGTCTGGCTCTGCAGCCCCTCTGCGTTCACACTGCGGTAAGCTTCCCCTTAATTTGTATAAGCGGGTTCCGGCTTTTAGCCCTCTCTGGACTCAGGTTTCTGGCTGTTAAGAAATCCGAACGTTTGGTGTCTGAGGCTTCTCCAGCCGGCCAGGCCGACCTGCGGGTGTGTGTGCAGAGAAAAGAGATGTCTTCTCTCTGGCACACCAATCTGTTTCCAAACAAAGGGTGGAACCCTAGGACGCTGGAGTTTTGACTTCGTTCTTGCCCACTTATCAGTAATGGGGGGAAATTAGCAATCTAAGATTAAGATTGATTCCCAGTCTGCACTGGGCCGTGTTCTGGCTAATCTCCAGGCTTTGGGTTTCTCCGGGGAACTGTCCCCTGAGATGCTCATTTCTCTCTGTACTAAGGTTTGGCTGACATATGATTTAACCAATAATCTTTGATGGCCGGCAATGGGGACATTAAATCCTAGGATGTTAATGGCTCTCAGTGAATTTTGCACACGATCTGCGAAATGGTCTGACCTGTTGTATTTACAGCCATTCTGGCGCCTGCATTTTCTTTTTTCCTCCCCTCCCAGCCCTGCTGCCCGAGTCATGCTGGCTCGGGATTCCCGCGAGCCACAGCCGCCATCTTGGACACCCCCTGGCAACCCACAAGCGCCACCTGGTGGTCCCTCCTGGACACAGGCTTGTAATCTTGCTGACTCACAGGCGCCATTGTACAAGGAAACATGGGTACCAGAGTCTGACCCGGCTGAGGCACAGGCCTCATTTACTGATGAGCCTGACCCACAAGATCTCTCCTTACCGCTGCGACCATCAGCTTCTTCCGGGGCGGCCTCTTGCTCTAACCCACTTCTTTCTCCCCCGCCTTCCTCCCTCAAGGGGCCGATCCTGACCTCCCCCTCGCCTACCCCCATAGGTCACCGAACTCGTTCCAGAAACCCTCCTTCTCTCCTGGCCCCACTTCGTGAGGTGGCCGGTGCAGAGGGCGTGGTCCGTGTACATGTTCCCTTTTCCCTTCCTGACCTCGGACAACTTGAAAGGAAACTGGGCTCTTTCTCAGCCGATCCCAGTGGTTTCATCAAGGAATTCCAACATATCATACAAGCATATGATTTAACTTGGCGGGATCTTCATGTCATTCTAACCTCTTCTTTAACTCCAGATGAACGTGACCGTATCCTGAAAGCGGCCAGGGAAAGGGCCGACCAGGCCCATGTAACCAACCCACTACTTCCTACCGGTAACACTGCAGTTTCCTCTGAGGAACCCAATTGGGTTTATAATATAAAGGAGGAAATAGAAATAAGAAATTATATGATACAGTGCCTTCTTGATGGTATGAGAGATGCCTCCCATAAGGCAGTTAATTACGATAAGCTTAAGGAAATTATCCAGGGTCCAGATGAAAACCCAGCTGTTTTTCTTTTTTTTTTTTTTTTTTTTGATGGTACTGGGGTTCCTGGAAGCCCTTCTACCTCTGGTCCACTCCCAGACCTATTTTTACATTTTCATTTGGAAACAGGGTCTCCTAAGCCAGTGCGCGCGGCTGGCTTCGAACCTGCGCGGTCCTCCTGTCTCTGCCTCCCAAGCGCGGGGATTACAAGCGTGCGCCACCACGCCCGGCCCCAGCTGTTTTTCTAAATCAGTTACGAGAGGCTTTTACCCGTTATACCCGTTTAGATCCATCTACGGAGGCAGGCTCGGTCATATTGGCCACTCATTTTATTGGGCAATCAGCTCCTGACATTCGGAGAAAACTGAAAAAGGCTGAGGATGGCCCTCAAACTCCTATCCGAGACTTGGTGAACATGGCATTTAAAGTTTTTAATTCCAGAGAGGAACAGGCAGAAGTAGAACGTACACTCCAACTTCGCCAGATGGCGAATATACAGGCCCAAGCCCTGGCGGCAGCCCTGCTACCGGCTGAGGATAAGCAGCCTTCGGGACAGCGAGCGCCACCTAGGGGAGGACGCCAGCAATAACAGCCACCCTCAGGAACCTGTTTCAAGTGCGGTGGTGCTGGTCACTGGGCACGCAGTTGCCCCCAACCACGTCCACCAACCAGGCCGTGCCCGGCATGTGGCCAAGAGGGACACTGGAGAAGTGAATGCCCTTGGAGAGGAGGTGAGTCTCAGGTGCCTCAACACTGGAGAACCACCCCTCCAGACCAGGCCCTGCCGATGGCCCTACTGGGTCTGGCTGAAGATTGACACTCCCTGGCCTCGGCCACCCGTATTACACAAGCTGAGCCCAGGGTCACGCTACAGGTAGCAGGTAAACCAATCTCTTTCCTGATTGATACAAAAGCTACCTACTCCGTCCTCCCTTCTTTCTCTGGGCCTAGTTTCCCTTTCCAAATCTCGGTCCAAGGGATTGACGGCCTACCCTCCTGCCCACGTACCACAGGCCCCCTGTTATGCCATCTGGAGAGTTTTATGGTCAACCATCCATTCCTGATTATCCCATCATGTTCTACCCCCCTTTTGGGTAGAGACTTTTTAACCAAACTTGGGGCAGAACTTTCATTTAATCTTCCCCCAGTTTCCACTTCCTCTAACATATTTTTAATAGCTACAGCTAAAGTAGAAGACCAAAATGAAAAACCTCCCCTTCCAACAGATGTGGTGGACCCCATAGTATGGGACACCAGTACCCCAGTTGTGGCAACTCACCACACCCCGGTTCGGGTTACCCTATGTGACCCCAATATTTTTCCTGCTCGCGCCCAGTTTCCCATATCCCTCCTTCATCGGCGTGGGCTTAAGCCCATCATTTCTCGTCTCCTGGCGCAGGGACTGCTCATCCCTATTAATTCCCCTTACAATACCCCTATCCTCCCAGTTAAAAAGCCTAATGGGACATATCACCTAGTCCAAGATCTCCGTTTGATCAGTGAGGCAGTGGTACCAATCCACCCGGTGGTCCCTAATCCCTATACCCTCCTGTCTCAGATTCCCCCCAATACTACCCACTTTTCAGTCCTTGATTTAAAGGACACATTCTATACAATTTCCCTACATCCGGAATCATATCCCCTTCTTGCCTTCACTTGGGAGGACCCCGACACCCAGGTTGCCCAGCAACTTACCTGGACTGTCCTCCCCCAGGGTTTTCGAGACAGCCCACATCTCTTTGGACAGGCTCTAGCACAGGATCTCCTCCAGTGCCCCTTAGAGCCTAGTTCTCTACTACAATATGTAGATGACCTTCTGCTTTGTAGCCCCTCCTTAGAAATGTCTAAGCGGCACACTGTTCTCCTCCTTAATTTCCTTGGGAGCAAGGGCTATAGGGTGGCCCCACATAAAGCCCAGTTATCGATGCCTGAGGTGCGGTATCTAGGCCTGCATCTCACCCCAAACACTCGGGGACTTACTGTGGACAGGGTCAAGGCCTTACGAGACTTACAGCTGCCCACCACAGCTGGCCAGATCCAATATTTCTTGGGTTTTGTGGGATTTTTCCGACAGTGGATCCCCAACTTTGCCATTCTAGCTAAGCCACTACATGAGGCAATTAAGGAAACCCTGGCTGGCCCTCTCACTTCGCCTTCGATCGTTCGACAAGCTTTCCTGGCTCTTCGGGAAGCCCTCCTTAAATCGCCTCCACTGGCACTCCCCAACCCCACTAAGACCTTCTTGTTATTTACTGACAAAAGGCAAGGGATAGCTACAGGAGTGCTCACGCAACCTCTGGGACCAACTCAGGCGCCAGTGGCCTATCTGTCTAAACAACTGGACCCCACTACTCGGGGCTGGCCACCCTGCCTCAGGGCTCTGGCAGCAGCAGCTGCACTCACAAAAGAGGCTCTTAAAATTTGTCTTCAGATGCCCCTGCAAGTCTTTTCCCCACATAGGCTCCAGGATTTGCTCTCTCCTCGAGCACTCCCTCTTTTGTCACCATCCCGTATTCAGAAACTTTATTTGCTGTTTATGGAAAACCCAAGTGTTAAACTATCTCATTCCCCAGCCCTTAACCCGGCCACTCTGTTACCAGTGAGCCAGGGTCAGGGCCCTGATTCGGGTTCATTTAGCGATATTCACTCATGTGTTGATATAATTGAAGCTCTAGCCAAACCTCGGGCGGACCTCCAGGACACCCCCCTTCTTAATCCAGATGTCACTTATTTTGTTGATGGCAGCTCTGTTCCTGACGCCAGAGGTAAGAGAAGAGCAGCTTATGCAGTGGTCACTCTAACTCAAATAGTTGAAGCTGCCAGATTACCGGATGGTACTACCTCCCAAAAGGCTGAACTGATTGCCCTAACTCGAGCCTTACAGCTGGCAAAAAACAAGCGGGTAAACATTTACACTGATTCTAAATATTCCTTTTTAATAGCACATTGCCATGCCTCAATCTGGAGAGAGAGAGGGTTTCTCTCCACCAAGGGATCACCCATTATCAATGCTACCCTAATTAAAAAGCTTCTAGACTCCCTTTCTTTACCCTCCGAGCTGGCCATCATTCACTGTAGAGGCCATCGGATGGAATCTTCCTTAGTGGCAAAAGGAAATAATAAAGCTGATTATACAGCAAGACAGCTGACACAACAGGCTCAATCAAGCCCACCAGCACCTATACTGTTTCTAACACTCCCTACAATGGTGCCTAATTACAGCCCGGCTGAACGAGAACACCTGACAAAACTTGGGGCATCCAGCGCGAAAGATGGCTGGCTCATGGTACAGGATAAAATTGCTCTGCCTAAGGCCCAGGCTGAAAAGATCATCAGCCTAATACATAACTCCCTTCACATGGGACCTATGGCACTGAAGCATTTCTTGAGCCCCTTGTTCTATTCTCCTCTCCAACTACAGCTGATTGGTAAAGTCAGTGCCTCCTTCTCTACTTGTGCTGCTGTATCTACTCAGGGAGGCCTTCGCCCCTCCTTCCCCACCCACCAAATGAGGGGACACCTGCCAGGACAAGACTGGCAAATCAACTTCACACATATGCCTCCCCATAAAAAACTTAAATATCTTCTTACCATGGTCGATACCCTAACAGGTTGGGTGGAGGCTTTTCCTTCAAAGGATGAGACAGCCAGCACGGTGGCCAATGTTCTTTGCTCAGATATCATTCCTCGTTTTGGACTCCCTAACTCCTTGTAATCTGATAATGGTCCAGCCTTTGTTTCTAAAATCACTTAGCAGGTGGCACAAGCTCTGGGCATTGCGTAGAAGCTCCATGTTCCATACCAACCACAGTCATCAGGAAAGGTAGAAAAGATGAATGGAATTCTTAAAAATCATTTAATGAAACTCTCTCTGGAACTACGGGTTTCATGGCTGGAGCTCCTGCCACTAGCTCTGGACCGGGTGAGGGCCACCCCCCGAAGCCCCACCTTTATGAGCCCATTTGAGTTGCTATATGTCACCCTTTCTTGCTTAATCACACTCTTTCTTCGGACCCCCCTCCTTTGTCTTCCTATCTCCCTTATTTGTCTCTCCTCAGGCACCTTCTTAGGGAACATGCTGACCGATACCTTCCCCAACCGGGGACTGATGAAACAGCTCCACACCATGCAGTTAAGGCCCTTAAGCCAGGGGATCAGGTCCTTCTCAAGTCACTCCAGCCAAAACAACTTCAACCACGGTGGACTGGGCCCTACACAGTGATCCTCACCACACCCACCACAGCCAAACTGCTGGGGGACCCCCACTGGCACCATCTTACTCGGCTAAAAAGGGCCCCACTGCAACAGTCCCAGGACGAATTTTCTTGCACAGTATTAGGACCTACTAAGCAAGCTTCGTTTTTCTTGACGTAACTCTCTTTGATGTTTATATTTTAGCAGGTCCACTTGTTTACATGTTATGGTGCTCTCCCTCTTCGGATGCTAAACTGCCATAAGTATTAAACCTTGGAAGTCGGTTACTGATGCTCCTGACGCAGTAACAGGTGTTCGTTTGACCAGACAGACCTATACCCACTCAGGGAGTTGCTGCTATTGTAACCCTGGTCAAATAGAAACTGCTGAAGGGGCAGAAGACGTTCTCCTCAGGGAAATGCTGCTATTTAAATTAATAGATCTAGCCGGGCATGGTGGCGCACGCCTGTAATCCTCGCGCTTGGGAGGCGGAGACAGGAGGATCACGCAGGTTCGAAGTCAGCCGCGCTGGCTTAAGAGACCCTATTTCAAAAAAAAAAAAAAAGGTCTGGGAGTGTAGCCCAGAGGTAGAAGGGCTTCCAGGAACCCCAGTACCACCAAAAAAAAAAAAAAAAAAATTAATAGATCTAGTGACAATCTACCTCATAGTTAAAAGGGCTCCCAGGACCTGCTCTCACAATTTTTCTTTCTTTCTTTAATAGCACCTTGCCTGTTAACCAAGGTAACCTCCAGCTCTCGCTGTAGCCACGCCCACCTGCCCCCCCACCCTTCCGGGGGATTGGATCCTGACTCCCGGCCTGGGGCCCCTGACTACGTCCCCTCTGACAGCAGGAAGTAGCTCGAATAGAGTCGTCGCCCCTATGACCAAAAAGGCCGGGATATTAGGTTCTGGATCCCCCCCCATACGGGGCAGGGGCGGGGCTGGAAGCCAGGAGGCAGGGAGACCCGCCTCCTTACCCTGCAAGGTCCAGGATTTTCCCACGGAAAGCCACTCCCCTTTGATAAAAAGTGGGACAGAGCGATCCAGAAGAAGAAGAAGCTTGAGAGAGAGAGAGATTTCTATACTTGTGGAAGGCTCTCTTCCACACACCTCCCCCACCCCACCCCGCACCCGTGACACAGGGGTGGAGGAGGGAGCTACCCGGGACAAGTGGGCTGGACTAATAAAGACTTATGGCACCTGCATGGATGATCTCGCGTGTCTGTGGAACTTGCAAACCTTATAGTCTGGTGCCCTCCGGTGAACTTGCCGCTGCCGCCGGTAGTAAGGCGCTGCTGCTGAGTCCTCGGGCGTGAGGCCATCGTATCTACTCTCTGGTTCTGAGCTCTGTTATGAGTTCCCCTCCTCTCTGGAGCCTGGTGCTACAAAAAAAATGGCGCCCACCACTTTTGCGCCGCGGGTCCGGCTGCAGCACTGCAGTCTGGTTTCTGGTGTCTTGTTTTTCCAGCCCTCTTTTTCTCTGTCTCTTGAAATTACATTTTTTTCTTTCTCTGCTGATGGTGTTTTCTGGCTATGAAAGGTGCTGATTTTGTGGTAATAGAGATTGGTTGTTAGCAGGGCTCGTAAGCCCCGTTTTTCTCCATCGCCATTTCCTGGAAGTCGATCCAGCCCTATTTTTTATTTTTCATTTTGAAACAGGGTCTCACTGAGTTGCAAAGGGCCTCCCTAGGTAGCTGAGGCTGGCCATGAACCTGGATCCTCCTATCTTAGCCTCCCAAATAAATGCTGGGGTTACAAACATGTGCCACTGTACTGGTAGTGGGAAGAGGGTTTAAAATGTAGTAATGTGTCAGTATTGGGAAAGATTTACAATTTTATAATATACCTTCTTTACTAAGAAAGCCAGGGTTAGCTAACAAGAAGAAGAGACTTGTAATTTCATTTGTAAAGAAAGGAAGGCTAGAAGCCAGGAGAAAAATGTGTCTTTGCATTCATAAGAACAACTTCACACATTTTGGGGGATAAAACAAAAGGTAAAAGCCTGTGTCTGGAGACAAAGATGCCTCCCCCCCTCAGGCCATAAATCTGAGCCTGTGTTTGGAGACAGAGATGCCTTCTCCTTTAGGCCATAAATTCGGCTGGAGATAAGGGGTAACATGATCTCCAGAAATCAGAGGGACCTGCTGGATTTAGGATAAAATCTCAGTAAACTGGAGTTCTTTGGCATTTTCATTCGAATTGCCCCCCTGTGCCCTGCTCCAGGCACAGGGCTGTAACTATTCCTATATTTCTATCTTTTTAATAAACTTCTTTAAATCTTCATCAGCTGTCCAAGCGATGAATACTTATTCTTAGCTTAGGACAAGAATCCACGGTTTTTCTGTTTGTCTGTCTGTGTGGTGGTGGTGGTGGGGTTACTTCTCCCTACACACACACCACGCACATCCCCCCACCCCCAAACCTATCCCGCAACACCACCATGCCTGGCTATTTTATATTTATTTATTTATTTATTTTGTGTATGGTACAGGGGGTGGAACCCAGGGGCTTTTTCTACCTCCGAGCTATACTCCCAGACCTATTTTATATTTTATTAGGAAACAGGGTCTCACTAAGTCGCTGAGAGCCTCACTAAGTGGCTGAGGCTGACTTCGAACCTGCACGATCCTCCTGTCTCAGCCTCCCAAGCACTGGGATTACAAACATGCATCACCATGCCCGGCTTTTTTATTTTTATTTTGAACAGGGTCTCACTAAGTTAATTAGCATCTCATTACTTGCTGAAGCTATCCTCAAACCTACAATTCTCCTGTCTAAACCTCCTAAATCCTGGGATTACAGGCATATGACAACAGGCCTGGCTCAAAATATCTTTTTGTGTGTGTGTGTGTGTGGGTCTGGGGATGGAACCCAGGGGCATTCCACCTCCGAGCTACACTCCCAGCCCTGATTTTTATTCTTTATTTTGAAACGGGATCTCACTGAGTTGCAAAGGGCCTCACTAAGTAGCTGAGGCTGTCTGCAAACCGCAATCCTCCTGTCTCAGCCTTCCAAATGCTGGGATTACAAGCGTGCACCACCACGCCTGGCTTCAAAATATCTTTAATGGACTCGGGCATAGTGGCACATGCCTATAATCCCAGTACTTGGGAGGCTGGGACAGGAAGATCGTAGGTTCATGGCCAGCCTCAGCTATTTAGTGAGGCCCTTCACAACTTAGTGAAACCCTGTTTCAAAATAAAAAATAAAATAGGGCTGAGGTGTATCTTGGAGATAGAATGCCCCTGGGTTCAATCCTCATAACACACACACACACACACACACACACACACACACACTACCTTTAATGTTTTCCACCCCTTTGCCTATACCTATACCAACTAGTCCAAGACCACTTGGCTGCCTCCTTGCCACCATCCCCTTCCTGTACCTTTCCAAGTGTCGCTCTTTTCCCCAGCCACCTCCTTCAGAAATCTCCTACCAGCCCGGCGTGGTGGCACACGCTTGTAATCCCAGCATTCGGGAGGCTGAGACCGGAGGATCGCGGTTCTCAGACAGCCTCAGCTACTTAGTGAGCTCCTTTGCAACTCAGTGAGACCCTGTTGAAAAATAAAGAGAAAAAAAAAGGGCTGGGGTGTAGCTCAGAGGTCAAATGCCCCTGGGTTCCATCCCTAGTACAGCAGAAATAGATAGATAGATAGATAGATAGATAGATAGATAGATAGATAGATAGATAGAAAAAGAAACTTCCTGACAACTGAGGGGATGAGCTGCACCTCTTCAGTCTGCTACAGCTCTTCCTTTATGTGATTCTTCAGCCTCCAGCCACTGGGCTTCACTGGACTTAGTCTATTTTCCCAAGTCATCTGCTCCCTGAGCACAGTGAGGCCACGTTTCATCATGTTGGTATTCCAGCCCCTGGCATGGTGTCCAGCACAGCAGGGGCTCAGTTTGTACCGGTACAGAAACTAAACAGATACTCAAATGTGTAGTGTCATGTTGATCAAGCCAGTTTCCCACAAAGGACAGAAAACAGGTCAGAAGGTCACCCCAGCCTGAGAACAATAAACCCTTTCCCAGAAGCTACTCTGTGAGACAAAGTCCAGGACAAGCAAACAGAGACCAGTAAGGCCTCCAGCCTTCCTCATTTAATCAGGATCATAGCAGCCAGTACATCCCACTCAGGCCACAGAGTGGACTGACCCTGGGCCAATCTGCCCAGTGTGCTGTGGCTTGTGGAGAACAGGCTGGGTTGGAGCTTAAACAGAGAGAGAGAGAGAGAGAGAGAGAGAGAGAGAAGAGAAGGGAAGGGAAGGGAAGGGAAGGGAAGAGAAGAGAAGAGAAGAGAAGAGAAGAGGAGAGGAGAGGAGAGGAGAGGAGAGGAGAGGAGAGGAGAGGAGAGGAGAGGAGAGGAGAGGAGAGGAGAGGAGAGAGACAGGGAGATATGATCAGTCCTCAATTATGAAAATGCATTGTTCACCTTTCTCTCTCCTCTGCCTGCCAGACATTCTTGTCCAGATGGCATACTACGATTTCTGTCCTTTCCAAATCTGGGTGAGAAGGTGCAGAGAGATGAAGCAATTGGCCTAAGGCATGGATCACCCATCACGACTGCCCCATAGCAGAGCAGATGGCTTCTGATGATGGAACTATTGCCAGGGTTGGCACGATCAGAACCATGGGTATGGTTAGTGATAAGTAAAATAAAAAACGAATGCGAGTAAAATAAAAAATAAGTGAGTACGGCGGAGTGTGAAAAACACGAGAGAGGTCCGGTACACGTGGCATGTAAAGTTTTAATTGCACGGCTCTCCCGGAGATCAGGGCGAGGCACCGTGGGGCCTGCGCGCCTGTCCAAAGCTTGAGGACGCGGGCTCTCCTTTTCAAGGTATGCATCTCACGAGATGGGGGTTTACTCGCGGGAACGCCCAAATCTTGTGGGGGTTTCAGCCCCTCCCTTGCCCTGCAGAGGTCATGTGACACAAAGTCACACGAGTGCAGGACCCAACTTATCAGTTAGGTATCATCACACTTTTTTTTTTTTTTTTTTTGGTGGTACTGGGGGGTGGAACCCAGAGGCTTTTTACCTCCGGGCTATACTCCCAGACCTATTTTTTTTTAATATTTTATCTGGAAACAGGGTCTCACTAACTTGCTGAGAGCCTCACTAAGCAGCTGAGGCTGGCTTAGAATCTGTGTGATCCTCCTGTCTCAGCCGCCCAAGAGCGGAGATTACAAACATGCGCCGCCATGCCTGGCTCTCATCACACTTTCTAAGCCACCATGTCTGCTTTCCTGGTCCAAACACAACTGAAAAGTTTGTTGATGTTTAAAGAATTTCAAAAGTAAAGCTTAAGCCGGGCATGGTGGTGCACACTTGTAATCCCCATGCTTGGGAGGTAGAGACAGGAGGATTGCGCAGGTTCAAAGTCAGCCTCGCTGGTTTAAGAGACCCTGTTTCCAAATAAAAATATAAAAATAGGTCTGGGGGTGTAGCCCGGAGGTAGAAGGGTGTCCAGGAACCCCAATACTACCCCCCAAAAAAATAAAAAATAAAAAAATAAAGCTTAGTGAAGTTTAGAAGTCCCTTTTTATCTGAGATTTCTTGCCTGATGCCATTGGGTCACCAGTACTATCTGGTGCCAGATCGAGGACAATGGGAGCCATCGGGGGTCTTCATAGTTCACGTGGACCAATGTGGTTCTGCACTGGAGTCTGCTGAAGAGTTTACACAGCCCAGAGCTGGGACACCCCACCAAGGAGAAAGCTTTCCTTGCCAATTTTTGATTCCCCGGTTTGTGATATTTACCTTCACTGTGTCTAATGTTTAATCCATGTTTATCCAGCGTGGGTATTGATTAATGGTCTGAGTGAAGTGACAGGCGGCAGGAGCCTGGAGACATGGACGGTGCCATGGGGCTTCGGGTGCTGCTGTATGGGTACCTGGTGTCCATCCTTGCCCTGCAGGCCAGGCCTGCTCCAGGCTTGGCTAGAGGCAGGTCCAAGGGCAGCGAGGTATGTGACTAAGCCCTTAGGGCAGAGACAGGCAGCTGTACCTGGATGGGGCTCTGAAGGGACATGATCCCACACCAGGGATCAGGGATATCCCTACTGCCCGACCACCTCTAACTGGAGAGGTGATCTCCCAGCAGCAGGAGGCGGGGTGAGGAGCAGGGGACACAGACTTGGCCCCACCCTCACCCTGAACAGAGGGCCATGTCCCTGAGCATGCCCCCACACCATGTGCTGGCTTTGTTTTGCAGAAGCGTCAGGCTGTGGACACAGTGAGTGAAAGTCTTGGCAAAAGGGTCTGTGCTAGGGCCCTGATTACAGGTTTGCTTCCCCAGTCCTCTGTTAGGGCTGTAGGCTTCTGTCTCCTGGAAATGGGAGATTATTCCCGCTTTACCTCGTGCTCCACTGCAGTCTTGAGCAGAGAGAAGGGGTCTTCCTGGGAGGTCTGGTCTGCTCTGGCATCTGCGTACCTAGCATCAGACCTGGTGCCAGGGCTCAGTATGACAGGCAGGCTCTCAGTGGCTCAGAGGCTCCTGTCCCAGGCCACAGGTGCCTCATGTCTCACTTCAGACAGTTGATGGTGTGTTCATCCGGAGTTTGAAAGTCAACTGCAAAGTCACCTCTCGCTTCGCCCACTATGTCATCACCAGCCAAGTGGTCAACAGTGCTGACGAAGCCAGGGAAGTGGCCTTCGATGTGGAAATCCCCAAGACGGCCTTCATCAGTGACTTTGCCATGTGTGTGCCCTGCCTGACTCCCAGACCCCATCCTGAAGGTGTCTATTCACAAGTCACAGCCCAGGACCAAAGTGGCAGACAATTCTCTCACTTCCAAATGGGGCACACCTGGCCCCAGATCTGAGCAGAGGGAGAGGCCCTTTAGGTCTGTTCTCAGATCCCATCTTAGAGAGTAGTCTAGGACTTCTGAGTGCATGTTTCCTGCATAGGTCCCATCAAGCAAAGGCCAGCATTAGAGCTGGACTCTGTGACCATGGCTGCCTGACACACCACCCTTGGGTTCCCTGAGCACTGGGCAATGGAAAGCCTATCGGGAGATGCTCTCCTACAAGGGGTCATGTGAACAGGGCCTTCACAGTGTCTAGGCTCAGCACACCTCCAATAGGAAGGACATGTGTGGTCAGGGAGGGCCCCCGAGTGCCTTCTTCCTTCCCTATAGCACAGCAGATGGGAACGCGTTCATCGGGGACATAAAGGACAAAGTGAAGGCATGGAAGCAGTACCGGAAAGCAGCCATCTCAGGAGAGAATGCTGGCCTTGTCAGGTAAGGTCTGGCCCTGCTGGCCGAGCCTCCAGGGCTTCCCATCCAGGACAGCACTAAAGGCTGCAAGGTGGCCTTGGGTGGGGAGAAGCCCCAGGGTGATGGAAGACAAAGCAAACTAACTGCCCAGACCCAGAGGCCAGCCCAGGTTCACTTGGGCCAGGCTGGCATGCAGCTGCCCTTTCCCAGACCTCAGGGAGAAATGGGGCCCCATCCCTGAGACCTGATCCTGACCTTCTGAGAGGAGAGTAAGGGTGAGAAAACCTGGGAGCCGCACTAAAATAAGAGAAATGGATTCCAAGGGCCATGCCTTAGGTGACAAGCATCTACGTGGCACTTACCCTTTTCCTGCCTATTGTTGCCTCTGTTGGCATGTCCAGGGCCTCGGGGAGGAATATGGAACAGTTCACCATCCACATCACCATCGGTCCCCAGAGCAAGGCCACGTTTCAGCTGACCTACGAAGAAGTGCTAAAGCGAAGACTCACACAGTATGACATCGCCATCAAAGTCAAGCCCAAGCAACTGGTGCATCATTTTGAGGTGGATCACAGGTCCAGGGCAGGGCTTGCTTCTGCCTCTTTCACTCTTACCATGGCTCCCAGCACTGGCTCAGCAGTCGCCATGTGCCACCCCAGGCCTGAGCACAGCGGGGAGGGAACTCATTCCTCAGAGCGGCTCCAGTGGGATCTTCTTGGGCAGGGAGCTTCCCAAACCTTTCACCTCCCTCCTCATCTCTGAGCCTCAATTTGCTCATCTGCTGATTGGGGGGTTCCTGCACTTCCTGGGACGGCCACAAGGATCGCAAGAGATACTGAATTTCCAGGTAATTCGTAAATCAGAAAGTCCTGGGCAGCCCAAGGGGCTGTGATTATTGCTGGCCCCTCAGTGGTGGCTGAGTTGATGAATTCAGTCATGCATACTTTCACTCGATAAACGTTTTTGGAGTGTCCACAACACGTCAGGCCCTAAGCTGAGGGCTAGGTGGGCACTGCACACAGTAGGTAGCCAGGTCACATGTTGGCTCTTGGCTGAGACTTGATGTTGGTACAGAATTTGCTTTGATGGTGCAGATCGATGTGGACATCTTTGAGCCCCAGGGTATCAGCAAGCTGGACACGCAGACCACCTTCCTCACCAAGGAACTAGCAGCCCAAACTATCAAGAAGTCCATCTCAGATAAGCAGGTACATGGGATGTTGGGGGACGGTGGTGGGCCCTCAAGGAATCTGTAGCCTGGCCCTCCCCCGTTATGGAATGCTACTACACATACTCGCTTTCCGCTGGGGACCAGGGATGCATCTTTGTTTTCCTAACAATTTTCAAGGATTTTTTTTTTTCCAGTACTGGGGATGGAACCCAGGGACGTTCTACCTCCAAGCTCTACCCCCTGTCCTATTTTTTAATTTTTTATTTTGAAACAAGGTCTCACGAAGCTGCAGAAGGCCTCACTAAGTAGTTGAGTCTGGCCACAAACCAAGATCCTCCTTTTCTCAGCCTCCCAAATGCTAAGATTACAACGTGAGCCACCACACCCAGCTTCAAGGATTTTTTTTTTTTCTCAGTACTGGGGATGGGCCCAGGGGCATTCTACCTCTGAGCTACACTCCCAGCCCTATTTTTTATTCTTTATTTTGAAACAGGGTCTCACTGAGTTGGAAAGGGCCTCACTAAGTATTAGCTGAGGCTGTCTGCGAAACATGATCCTTCTGTCTCAGCCTCCCAAATGCTGGTATTACAACTGTGTGCCACCACGCCTGGCTCTTCAAGGATATTTTTAAATGGGCATCATTTATTTATTTGTTTGTTTATTTATTTATTTATTTATTTATTTATTTATTTATTGGTACTGGGGACTGAATCCAGGGGCATTCTACCTCTGAACTACACCCCAACTACACTCCTTGCCCTATTTTTTATTCCTTATTTTGAAACGGGGTCTCACTAAGTTACAGAGGGCCTCACTAAGTAGCTCAGGCTGTCCACGAGCTGCAATCCTCCGGTCTCAGCCTCCCAAATGCTGGGATTTCAAGCGTGCGCCACCATGCCCAGCATGAGACCCTATTTCAAAAAAAATAGGGCTGGGGAGGTGTGGCTCAAAGGTAGAATGCCCCAGGGTTCAATCCTCAATACCACAAAAAATAAAATAATAAATAGGACTGGGAGTTGTAGCTCAAAGGTAGAATGTTCCTGGATTCAGTCCCCAGTACCATAAAAAAAATTATACACACACACCCCAAATTCTTTTTGTAAATGCATAAATCAGTAATGCTTCATGACATCAACGCTTCCAGGGTCGTGTGCTCTTCCGCCCCACCGTGGGCCAGCAGCAATCCTGTCCCACATGCCCTACGTCCTTGCTGAATGGAGTCTTCAAGGTGACCTATGATGTCAATAGAGACAAGCTCTGTGACCTCCTGGTGAGCCTGCAGCATGGTCCCAACCCCAGAGGATGGGCAAGGGGTGCTTGGGAGAGAGGCCTCCCTCACTCTCCTCTGTTTCAGGTGGCCAATAACTACTTTGCCCACTTCTTCGCTCCCCAAAACTTGACAAACATGAGCAAAAACCTGGTGTTTGTGATTGACATCAGTGGCTCCATGGAAGGCCAGAAAGTGAGGCAGGTAAACTGTGACAGCTAGCTGGTCACCCAGCTGAAACTTCATCAGCCCTATCCCCCACCCTATAAAAGTTTGGCTGCCAGATTCTGCTTTGAGACTTGTGCCCCTGGTGGGAGGCTGGGCAATTTAACCAGAAATCCCAGCAGTTAGGGATTTCTCACTGCGCAATCTTAGGACAGGGCAACCCTTCTTGTTGGCAAAACTGAGGATAATGGTGTCATGGAGCTTCTCAACAGAAAAGGGCATGGGGAGAGGTAACCTGTGCACTACCCGTACAAGTTCTGGGAATAACGAAGGTGGCCTCTGGGGAGGCATCTTCCAGCAGGGAACAGCCTGCTGCCCACAGTGCCCTGAGGCACCCTGCCTCTGGTGTAGCGAAGCCATGGCAGGTCAAGCTGAGTTTTAGAAATGTAGCCTCCTGGGGGCCTTCTTAGTCCTGGCCCACCAACTCCTGATCATTTCTTGCCCCATGCTGGGTGCCTTCTTCATGCCCCTCATCCCCCCCTGGGGCCCAGCAGGGTGCTGCCCTCTTGGAACCACCTGGCTGCCCTATTCATGCCCTCCTGCCTGTCCACTGTGTGCCTCTGTCCTATGGGTCCCTGAAATGAGTATCTGGAGTTGATGATAGGTGGCATCCTGTGGCCACCCTGGCCCCACGCCCTGGGCCCTCCACTAACTAACCTGTCCTTGCAGACCAAGGAAGCACTCCTTAAAATCCTGGGAGACATGCGTCCAGAGGACTACTTTGACCTGGTCCTCTTTGGGTCTCAAGTGCAATCATGGCAGGGCTCCCTGGTGCAAGCATCAGAAGCCAACTTGAAAGCAGCTCAGGACTTTGTACGGCGCTTCTCCTTGGCCGGGGGTAAGGTCAGAGGTCTCAGGCCACTGCGGAATCACCTCTGCTTTCTCAGAACATTTCATACACTGCTCTGATTCCTCTTTTTTAAAGCCACAAACCTAAATGGAGGTTTGCTTCGGGGAATTGAGATCTTGAACAAAGCTCAGGGAAGCCCTGCAGGAGCCAGCAACCAGGCCTCCATCCTCATCATGCTGACAGACGGAGAGCCCACGGAGGGTGAGCACTCTGAAGGCTTCCCGAGGAGGTAGTGATCTCCTCGCTAGCAGAGGTGTTCAAGGTGAAAGATGACGTCAGAAACTCAATAACTGGAGGTGCTGCTGGGGGGCAGAAAGGCTCAGAGTGAAGTCCAGAGCTGGTCTGAAAACTTAATTCAGACCACAAAGTCCGTGGGAATTTCGGGCTGTACTTCTGTCCTGTGAACTGGGAATTGGGGGAGTTTCTGCATGACATGGGCCTGCACAGGGCCCTGGAGGATGAGTCGGATTTCTAGGCTGAGTTTAATGGACTATGTATTCAGCACCTACTAGGTGCCAAGTACTGAAAAGAGATACCAAAAGAAGAAGAAATGTCCTCGTCCTCAGTGGCTCAGGGTCCACCAGGGGAGGTTGACCCAGGAGGAGCAGAAGCTCTGCCAAGTCCCTTGAGAGAACAGGAACCACAGATAAGGGACACCTGGCCCAGGTGAGGTGCAGGAAGGCTGCCTGGAGGAGGTGAATTGTGAGCTGGAGGACAGAGAAGCTCAGAGTGAAATCCAGTTCATTCTGGAAGGAAGAGAAGGAGACAGGAAGGGATCCTGGGCAGAGGGGGCAGCTTCAGAAAGAAAAAAAAAATGTATGTTTGATAGGGCCTTCTCAGGAATTGTGGACACATGCAGAACATGACATGGTTGGGGGGGGGGGAGTGCCAAGGCCTTGCAGATCACAGCAAGTAGCTGTGGGACAGTTTAGAACAGAATCAGATCCACTCGTGATAGAGCTGCAGGGAGCTCTGTGGCCACTGCAGCTGCCAGGTGAGCAGAGGGGAGGTGATGCCTCCAGCTTCCTACAGAGGCTGCGGGTGGTCTGGGATGGGGGCTTGGTCCCCAGGGAGTGTTCCCCAAAGCCTTCTAGCGTCCTACGTGCCTGTGGCATCCAATCACTGTTTGGATGTGTGGCTGCAGGGGTGACGGACCGTTCCCAAATCCTCAAGAATGTCCGAGAAGCCATCCAGGGCAGGTTCCCACTCTATAACCTGGGCTTCGGCCACGACCTGGACTTCAACTTCCTGGAAGTCATGTCCTCGGAAAACAATGGATGGGCCCAGAGAATCTATGAGGATCATGATGCCACTCAGCAGCTACAGGTCTCCCTCACACCCCACATACCCCGACAGCATGCATGGGAGCCCAGCCTTGGCGGCTGTTTGCCCAGTAGCACAGAGGACAAGATAAAGCTCTGATATGGAGTTCAAATCCACTGTGTGACCTTGATCCATTCAAAGAGGCTACTTAACCTCTTTAAGCCTCAGATTCTTCCTCTAAATTGGAGATCCTGATACCCCACTTTGTGAGCTGACTTCTCTCCAAAGGTGCCCAAGGTGCTCAGCTTTGAGTCTGCACTTCCTATCCCTGCAGGGTTTCTACAACCAGGTATCCAGTCCCCTTCTGGTGGACGTGGAGTTGCAGTACCCCCAGGATTCTGTCTTGGCCCTGACCCAGCACCGACATAAGCAGTACTACGATGGCTCAGAGATCGTGGTGGCTGGGCGCATTGCTGACCACAAACTGGGCAACTTCAAAGCCGATGTGCAGGCCCGTGGAGTAAGTGGTGAGCCCTGCAGGGTGGAAAGGCCAGGCAGCACCCAAAGACTCCAAACGCACAGTGTTCCCCACCCCGACCTGCCCCCAGGAGCCTGTCTTTCCACTGAGTAGTATCCTCATCCCCATCTTGCCACACACACCGCAGGCCTGGGGCTGGACAGGCTGGAATGGGGGAAGCATGGCCTTTAGCTGTAATTCCTTGGCCCCTGTTACTCTTCACATCATTCCTCCTAGGGTATGAGATAATAAGAGGTCATCTCTCCCTTCTTACTTAGACGCCTACTGTGTGCCAGGCTTTGTGTCGTGGTGCAAGCATCTCTGTGTACCTCTAGGTTAGGAGTCATAGGGATGGGAGACCTGGACCCTACCCTTCAGGGCATAGAATCAAGCCACTCAGGCCTTGAGTGAGGGGAGCTGAGCTGGACTCTGGCACTGCCCTGACCAGCTGGAAGACTTGGGGCAAGTGAATTCGGCTGTCTAGGCCTCAGTTTCATTTTCTGTACCATCAGAGGTAACATTGTGTTATGTAGGGTAAATGGAATAATCCAGGTTATACCCCTATACACTGCCTGGTGCATAGGACCCCCTTGGGAAGTGGATGCTCTTATTGTAGCCAGGAAGCAAAGGCACATTTGTGTGCTGTGGCAAGTTGAATGGGGCAGCCCATCTGGGCATCTGGAGAAGCAGATCATAGAAACAGCTGGGGTAACTCCATGAGGGCAGGGCTGGTCCTACACCCCACAGGACTCCGGGGCTTACATTAAGCCTGGCTCACAGGCAGTGCTAGGCTAGGATCTGAGGAATGAATGAATGAATGGGGATGAGAAAAACAAGCTCAGAAAAGAGGATAATGCCGAGAGTGAAGCTACAGAGAACAGATGGCGGAGGGGTCTTCAGAGCCATGGGTGCCAGCTAAGGTGTGTTCCACATGGCACACAGCCTCTATCCCCATCTCAACTCTCAGGAGGGACAAGAATTCAGGACAACCTGCCTAGTGGATGAGGAAAAGATGAAGAAACTGCTCCAAGAGCGTGGCCACATGCTGGAGAACCACGTCGAGCGCCTCTGGGCCTACCTCACCATCCAGGAGCTGCTGGCCAAGCGGTAGGCCCTGCAGCTTGAGGAGCGGGCAGTGGCCCGCCCAGAGTCCTCTGTGCCCTGGAGAACAGAGAAGGGGTGGTTCTGGGTCTTCAGGGTTATAAGTGGGTCAAATTTACTTTTCTCCTGTTTTTCTAGCTGAGTTAATATCAACCAGTTAGTCAACAGAGGGGGTGGGGCCCACTGGGGGACAGGACAGCCTGATGTTGACCCCACTGAGCTGCCTGGGAGGAGGCTGCTGTGTCTACACTCGCTCACTCAGTCCTCACGATGTGGGGGAATTTCCTCATTACCCTACTAAACAGATGAGCAATTTGAGGCTCAGAGAGGCCACTCGCCTGAATCTCATAGCTATTAAATCCCCTCAATCTCCAGGAGTTCTCTGTGGTAGGTCGTGAGACTTTGAGGTCCCTGAAGCCCTGGCCACTGAACAGGGCTCTGTGGGTGCTTAATATGCATTGGTTGAATGAGTGAATGAGTGAACACAGGGTGAAAGGAGAGGGAAGGGCTGGGTGTGGGGGCACACACCTGTAATCCCATTGGAGCCTAAGACAGGCGGCTCTCAGGCTCAGGGAGAGCATCGGCAACATAGTGAGCCTCTCAGCAACCTAGCAAGACCCTTCTCAAAACAGAGAATAAAGAAGGGGCTGAGGCTGGGCCTGGCAGTGCGTGCTTCTCATCCCAGTACTTGGGAGGCTGAGAATGGAGGATCTCAGGTTCATGGCCAGCCTCAGCTACCTAGTGAGGTCCTGTTTCAAAATAAAGAATAAAAAATAGGGCTGGGGGTGTAGCTTAGAGGTAGAATGCCCCTGAGTTCCATTCCAGCTACCACAAAAAGGGTGGGGGCTGGAGTGTAGCTTGGAGGTAGAATGCCCTGGGTTCAACCTACAGTACCACAAAGAAAGATGAAAGAAAGAAAGAAAGAGAGAAAGAGAGAAAGGGAGAGAGAGAGAAAGGAAGGAAGAAAGAAAGAAAGAGAAAGAAAGAAAGGGAGAGAGAGAGAAAGGAAGGAAGGAAGGAAGGAAAGAAAAAAGGAAGGAAGAGAGAAAGTCAGGCATGGTTGTATGCAGGAGGTAGAAACAGGAGGATCGCAGTTCGGGAACAGCCTCAGCTACTTAGCAAGGCCCTTCGCAACTCAGTGAGACCCTGTTTAAAAAATAAAAAGACAAAAAATAGGGCTGGGGGTGTAGCTCAGAGGTACAATGGCCCTGGGTTCTATCCCTGGTACCGCAAGAAAATAAAAAAATAAAAAATAAATAAAAGGAGGCCTAGGGTGCAGCTCAGAGGTAGAATTCCCTTGGGTTCAATCCCCAGTACCATAAATTAATTAAAAAGGCTGGTGGTATCTAGGTATGGTGGTACATACTTTAATCCAGTACTTAGGAGTCTGAGACAGGAGGATCACCACAGGTTTGAAACAGCTTTAGCAATTTAGTAAGACTCTCAGCAACTCAGTGGGACCCTGTTTTAAGACAAAAAATAAGAGCTGAAGATGTAGCATAGAAATGGAATGCCCCTGGGTTCTACACCCGGTACACACACACACACACACACACACACACACACAAAAGGGCTGGATTAAAGAAAAGAAAAGGGGGGTCCCTTTTACTGGATAAATGGGATGCATCCTTACCTGAGTGGGGTCTTGGAGCTGGTACCTGTCTTGTACACAGGATGAAGGCGGAAGGGGAAGAGAGGGCCAACCTGTCATCTCAGATCCTGAAGATGTCATTGGACTATCAGTTTGTGACCCCACTGACCTCCATGACCATCAGGGGCATGGCAGACCAGGATGGACTGGAGCCCACCATTGATAAGACCACAGAAGGTATGGGCAGGGTTCTGCAGGGTGTGGGGGCTGAGAGCTAAATATATTCTGGGCTTTAATTCTCTTCTTTTTCCCCTCTTACAGATTCTCAGCCCTTGGGTGAGTTTTAAATCATGCTGGTTTTCATGTGGGGCTCTAGGCAACAGGACTGGGGTGCATGCTCTAGTCCCCTGGCCAGGAAGCTCCCTGCTCCCACTCATTCTTGGGCTACTTCCTTCCCTGAGACACCCTTCCCCTGCTTCCCTGCAAACTGCGTGTTGCATCCTTCCTGTTTCATGAGTGCGTGCACAGCCTGAACCCCACACCAGCCTCTTTTGGGCCCCTCTGCATGCACCAACAAGCATCTGTGAGGAGGTCTGAGACCCCCAAAAGGGAAGGCCTGGGCCCAGGGTGTGCTTGTGGACGGAGCTGCATGCCCTGTGTTGGGGTGCTGTGGTGACTGTGCCTTTTATCCTTGTCTTCTGCAGAAATGTTGGGACCCAGAAGGAGTAAGTGGCCACCATCCCGGCATTTGTATTTCTACCCCTCTCCTGGCTCCACTCTGATCAAAGCCTCTAGACGACCACCCTTTCCAGCTCTCTGCACTGCCCCCACCAGGGGTCCCTAGGACAGTCTCCCTGACAAGGGCCTAGACTCCCCGAAGAGACTCCTCCATGGGAGGAGTCAGAGGGGCAAGATCCCCATGCTGGGTCAGACTGCTGTCCCTATAACCTGAGAGACAGTCAAGGGCACGGGATGCTCTGTGGCTGCCTCTGCTCCTGGGGCCTCAGGCCCGCTGGCCTGGGTGGAAGGGGGTGTCAAAAAGGACTGGCAGCCCCCAAAGGCCTAGGTGCCCCTTCTCAATGCCCCTCGCTCCCTTCTGCAGCGTTCGTACTATCAGCCACACAGCCATCTCCCACTCGCACCAGCCCCAACTTCCAGAAGTTGCCAAACCAGGTGACAGGCGGTGAGTCCTTGAGAGGGTCTGAGGGGCGACCCTGCTCGGCGCCCACCCTGCCTGGTCCACCTCTTTCTGGGGACCTGCCTGGTTGAATGCCTACCTCGTCTGGTACCCACTCTAACGAACTCCATGCTGTGTCCCCAGTGGACACCGATCCCCACTTTATCATCCATGTGCCCCAGAAAGAGGATGCCCTATGCTTCAATATCAACGAGGAGCCGGGTGTGATCCTGAGCCTGGTACATGATCCCGACACAGGTATGGTGGATGTCATGTCCTCTGCCAGACAGGGCAGGTCCATGGCTCCTCCACCCTCCACGTTCAGCCATGGGCAGGACTGTGGCCACGGCCTCCACTGCCCACTGCCTGGTGCACTGTCATCCTGCTGGGGTCTGCCTGCTTCTTCTCTTTTTATGTCCTGGGTTGGACCCTACAGGAGACTGGCTTTGTGGGTATGCTACGCATACAGGTGCACAGGACCTATACTTAGAAGGACTTCATACTTGGCTTAATGCTTTGCTCTTGCTGTCTAGAAATCCTTAACCATTTTAAAACAAGGGAAGGGGCCCCTTGGCTGGGTGTGATAGTGCACCCTGTATTCTCAGAATTTAGGAGGCTGAGACAGGAGGATCGCCAATTAGTGGCCAGCCTCAGATACTTAGTAAGGCCTTCCACAATTTAGTGAGACCCTGTTTTAAAACGAAGAATAAAGCCGGGCGTGGTGGTACACGCTTGTAAACCCAGCATTTGGGAGGCTGAGACCGGAGGATTGCAGGTTCACAGCCAGCCTCAGCTACTTAGTGAGGCCTTCCGCAACTTAGTGAAACCCTGTTTCGAAATAAAAAATAGGGCAGGGGTGTAGCTCAGAGGTCGAATGCCCCTGGGTTCCATCCCCACACCCACAAGAAAGAAAGAAAGAAAGAAAGAAAGAAAGAAAGAAAGAAAGAAAGAAAGAAAGAAAGAAAGAAAGAAAATAGGGCTGGGAGTATATCTGGGAGGTAGAATGCCCCAGGTTTCATCCCCAGTACCACAAAAAAAAAAAAAAAATGTAATAAGGACTGAAAGCATATGGAGGTATAGCTCAAAGGTACAATGCTCCTGGGTTCAATCTCAGTACCACAAAAATAAACAAATTAAAAAAAAAAACAAGAGGCCCTCATTCTTATCTCATAGTAGGTCTTGCAAATCACACAGGGGTCTGGCTCACCTTTCCCACAGCATGGCTACCTGGGTGTCAAAGTGACTCTCCCCAGCAGTGCCAGGTGGTGGGCTCACTTCCCTCTTTATCTCGTGGCCCTTTCCCCTCTTCTCTCCCTCCCCGTCCAGTCAATCCAGTAGCACGAGTTTGCTGAGCATCAGTGGGAACCAAGGCTGTCTGTGTCCTCATAGGGGTTAGGAAAGGGACCAAAATTCTTAGATGATCCAGGCATAGTGTCAAATGCCCGTAATCCCAGTGCTTGAGAGGCCAAGACAGGAGGATCCCAGGTTCAAGACCGGCCTCGGCAACTTAGAAAGACCCTCAGTAACTTTGCAAGACCATTTGAATAAAGTGCTGAGGTTGTAGCTCAGAGGTAGAACTCCCCAGGGTTCAATCTCAGTACCAAAACAAATAAACAAAACAAAAAAAACTTAGATGATCATTTCAGATTGTTGGGATAGTGAAGATGGAGAGGTCATTTGAACTGTTTAGGCCAGCGGAGGCCTCTGTGAAGAGGCCCCACAAATGCATTTCCAGCACCTGCTGTGACAGGGACCGGGGCCACCAAGAAGGAGCAGGCTGGGCCTGTCCTCAGGGAGACAAGACCTCTGTTAGAGCCCAGAATGGAGAGCTAAGTTCAGGGTGCCTGCTGTGTAGGAGGGCCAGGGAGCGAGGTGGGAAGGAAGAAGAGGTGGTACCGTGAACAGGACCAGCCCCGAATGCCCCAAGACGGCATGGCAGGAGCGGCGCGAGCGGCGCAGGGGCCTCCAGGAAGGAAGCGCAGCATGATCAAGGCGGGGACCGCTCCCTGACCAGATGCCCCTCGCCCCACTGCAGGTTTCTCAGTGAATGGGCAGCTTGTGGGCAATGAGGCCAGGAGCCCTGGGCAGCACGAGGGCACATACTTCGGCCGACTGGGAATCGCAAACCCGGCAACAGACTTCCAGCTGGAAGTGACTCCTCAGAACATCACACTGAACCCGGGCTTGGGCGGGCCCGTGTTCTCCTGGAGGGACCAGGCTGCACTGCGGCAGGATGGGTAACTACGCTGAGCCTGGGAGGGGAGACAGAGGAGGGGAGGCCTGGGTCAAAGCCCAAAGGCCCCAGTGCCAGCTTTGCTCCCTGCACCTGCAGAACCCAGGCCTCTCAAGCAGAGCGAGACTCTGTAGGCCCCCGGGCCCACCTCCCTTGGCTCCTGGGTGGTGCTCTGGTCTGGCTGCCTGTGCCCTCACCTGAATTCCACTCCCATCTCCACCAAGCAAAGCCAGCTCATCCTCCCAGGACCAGCAAAAAGCTGCTTCTTCCCTTGAGCCCTCCTGCTCTCTTAATCTGATGAATCCCAGGTTCTCTGGGCTTCCCTTCTGGTACCTGTCTCAATCTGCCTTGTCTCATGCTTATTCCTTCTTTCACTCTTACATTTATTCTACAAATTCTGCTGAGCATCAAAGCTTGGTTCTGGGCAGCAGAGCTACAGGAAGAGGTGGACTGAGTTTGCTGTGGAAGACAGGTGTTGAATAGGAGTGAGGGGGCACAGATTCTGAGAGTAGACTGGCTGGAGTCTAAGTCCTGGTTCCACTGATTACCAGCTGTGCGACCTTGGGCAAGTTATTTAACCTATCTGAGCCTCGGTCATCATAGAACCGAAACAAAAAGTGCAGTTTGCAGAGAAGACTTTTCCCAGGGCCTGGTGTATCATGTCACATACAATAGCAGTACCTGGGAGGAGCATGGAGCAAATAACACCAACCAGCTGGGGCGAAGGCCTCAGGCGGTGGTCATAAGAGCTGGGTATCAGAGGATGAGGGCAGGTGGATGGAGGGGATGCAGTGCAGCAGCGCCTGCCCTTGCCCTGCAGCGTGGTGGTGACCGTCAATAAGAAGAGGAGCCTGGTGGTGTCCCTGGACAACGGGGCCACTTTTGAGGTTGTCCTGCACCACGTGTGGAAGGGGAGTACAGTCCACCGAGACTTCCTGGGCTTCTACGTGCTAGACAGTCGCCGGATGTCAGCCCGGACACATGGGCTATTGGGTATGGCTGGCCAGGCCGGTAGAGCTGTGGCCGGGTGTTGAAGGCAGTGTTGCTCATGGTTCCCGGGGGCACCAAGACAGTCCAGTCTCCAACATGGCTTCCAACACCCAGAGCTCTAAAGATGGGTTGTCCTGGTGAGGGTGGTGTCCTCAAAAAGGTTGTAATCAAACACACAGTGAGGGGCTGGAGTGTGGCTCCGGGGTAGAGCACTTGCCTAGGATGTGCGAGCCCTGGATTCCATTCCCAGCACCACAAACAAACAACAACAACAACAACAACAACAACAACAACAACAACAACAACAACAAAAGAAATACCCACAGTGAAAAACCCAGTGGAAGTGAGTGGGGGGAGGCCTGGTCAGCAAACAGAAAAGCCCAGGCCACTCCCCGGGTCCTGTGAGCAGGACAGGTCTTCAGCTGCACTGCTCTGTTTGTGGCCAGCTGTCACGCTTGCTCCCTAAGGGAAGCTGCACCTCAAACCTCTCTCCCTAGCCAGGTGGGTTTAACTGGAATTGATTAAAAAGGCAGGAGGCAGGACCACCTGGGAATATATCTGCATCTCTACAGCAAGGGAGCTGAGATGGCTTTTAATAATCGGGATTTATCGGAAATCATCAAGCCCTTGAGGGGGCCGTGGTGGTGCACGCTTGTAATTCCAGCGCTTGGGAAGCTGGATCAGGAGGATTGCACAAGTTTGAAGCCAGCCTCAGCTACTTAGTGAGAAAAAGAAATAATCAAGCCCTTAGCTGGGCACTGTGGCACACACCTGTAATCCCAGTACTTGGGAGGCTGAGGCAGGAGGATCACAGGTTCCAGGACAGCTGTAGCAACTTAGATCCTATTTCAAAATAAAAAGTAAAAAGGGCTGAGAGTGTAACTTGGAGGCAGAATGCTCTTGGCTTCAATCCCCAGCACCAAAAGAAGAAAGAAAGACAAAAGAAAGAAAGAAAATAAGGAAGGGAGGGAGGGAGGAAAGAAGGAAGAAGGCAGGCAGACAGGCAGGCAGGAAGGAGCCCTTGAAACCGCTGTTGGAGCAGCTTGCTTAGGCTGAGTGCAGAACAGGAGTGATCCCTCAACAGTCACCTCTGCCCCCAATGTGCCTTCCCAGGACAATTCTTCCACCCCCTTGATTTTGAAGTGTCTGACCTCCATCCAGGCTCTGACCCCATCAAGTCAGATGCCACAATGCTGGTGAAGAGCCGCCGGCTGACAGTCACCAGGTGGGTGGCTGCTCTTGGAAACTCCTGCTGTGGCTGCTTTTTGCTCCCAATTGTTTCTGGGGACCTTCCTCTAGGTGCCACCTGGATGGGGCGAGTTTCCTGGGGAGATGAAACCTTGCCAGGTCTGAAGGATGACCCCAGCTGATTTGTCTGTCCCCAGAGGCTTGCAGAAGGACTACAGCAAGGACCCCCGGCACGGGGCAGAGGTCTCCTGCTGGTTTGTTCACAACAACGGAGCAGGACTGATTGACGGCGTTCACACTGACTATATCGTCCCTGCCATCTTCTGAGCCCTCCAGCCAGCATGCCAGCTTTCCCTTGGGATCATGGCAGAGGAGGAAGGCCGAACCCTGATCTGTTATGTCTCCTTGACTAAGCTGTTCCTGGGTGTTGAAGTACCCTTTGACTTCCATTAAAGAGAGGCTAAGTTCAGTCTAGCGCTGGCTGCTTTGGGGGAAGGAGGGTGGCATGAGATGGAAAGCATGGTTCAAAGCTGAGAGGGGAGCTCCCCCAACTCTGTACCCACCCACTGCACCCCGTTCTCTGTGACTGCTGGGCCTCACTCCCTGCCCTCTAAGATCCCTGAGAGCCCCCTGCATATAGCTCCACTTGCAGGCCTGGAGACTCACAGATGCTCTGGACACCTGGGTAGTCCTCACTGACCCAGAGCTTCCTGTAGTCAGGTGCTAAGTACTTACTTGAATTCTCTAAATCTATGCTCCCAGCTCCCTAGGGAATACTTTTATCATGTCTATTTACAACTGGGGAAACCATAGTTACGTAATCTATCCAAAGTCACTCAGCTTCTCAGTGGTAGAGCTGGAACTTGAACCCTGTGCCACCATCACACATGTGTCATTTGTGACTGCTCTGGTCAGCTGGGAGGTAGATGGCCAAAGCCTGTTGGGACTTGGTTCTGATAACTTAGGAGAAACATATGGAAGAACTATTTCCAGATATTCTTGGGTCCTGGATAAGTCTATGAGGAAAAAGAGGAGAAGGAGGAAGAGGAGGAGGAGGAAGAAGAGGAGGAGAAGGAGGAGGATGAAGAGGAGGAGGAGGCTGCACCATTTCAGTCAGGGCCTTCAGCTTAGCCTCATTTCCCTGATGGGCTTGGCAACTTCTGAAAGCCAGGCTGGAACTTCCTGATGACAGCCACTGCCCAGAGCTGGGATTTCAGGGGCCCAGGAACCATGCTCACTGAACTGTCACACTGACATCTAGGATTACCCCTTCTCTTGGCTTAGCCTTGGAACCCAGAAAACTCAACACTACAGACAGCAGGGAGCTGGATCCACTGACCATCCACATGGAGGTGGAAGGGCCCCACCAACTCCATTTCAAAGAGTTTCTGCTTTTTTCTCTGCTGCCTTCTGTTCAGTTTCTGCTACAAATGAAGGCTATAGGGACCCAGATAGGACAAGGACTGATATTGACAGCCCAGACAAAAAAAATCAAATGTTGAGCTCAAAGGTTGCCCCCGGTCTGGGAACACAGTGTTCTTTATGCAGGAGGGGTGGCCATTTGAGGCTTACGGGCAGCTTAGCTTTTAAGGTGTCCTGGGCTTCTACAGGGAGAGTGTAGGCTGCCAGTTGGCTGGGTCAGCCTAGGCATGCCCTGCCCATCTGGGGCTTCCTCTTCCCCTCCTGCAAAATGGAAATGGGGATTCCATGTAATTCTAAAGAGAAATTCCATGTAATTCTAAATTCATTCTTCATAATAACTATGGTTCTCTTCAAGACCCCAGCTATCCTGTGTGTGTGTGTGTGTGTGTGTGTGTGTGTGTGTGTACTGGGACTTGAATCCAGGAGCATTCTACCTCTAAGCTACACATCCAGCCCTTTTTATTTTTGCATTTTTAATTTTGAGACGGAGTCTCACTAAATTACCCAGGCTGGCCTCAAGCTTGCGATCCTCTTGCCTCAGCCCCCTGAGCCACTGGACTCTCAGGTGTGAACCACCGCACCTGGATCCTGGGGGCCTCTAAAGCTGCTTCAGGATCCCTATTTTGAGTAGCCCCTCTCCTCTAACTGAAAGCATTAGGTGAGAAGGTGGTAGTCTGGATGAAGAGGTAGGAAGAGGTTCTGTGAGCACCTGCTGAGCCAGGAGGAAGAGCCATTGGGCGTAGTAGATATAGGTGTTGAAAACGACCATGTAAACATGATGTTCACAAAGCCAGGACCAGAAAGCCTGACACAGCGCTCAGGGGTCTTCTGTCCACTCCTGAGTGTCAGCACTTGCTGGGTTTGCGCTCTGTCAGGCCGCAGCTGTACACCTGCAGCCAGTGGCATCGGTGTCAAGGTTCTGGGCCCCTGGATGGAACAGGTGTCTCACAGCCAGGCGTCAGGCACAGCCACCTCCGCGACCCTGCCACTGAACTGCTGACTTAGCAACCCTCTGTCATTGTTCTGTGGCTCCTGCTGCTTCCAGTGGTGAACTTGCCCTTCTTGTGGCCGCCTGTATCACAACTTCTGCTTTCTGCCTCCTCTCTTCCCTGCTCCCGGAAACCAACTCTCTTTGTCCATTTGACAGTCAGGCTGAGCGTTTTTGCTTTCTTTCCGGAACTGGGGATGGAACCCAGTGGCATTCTACCTCCCAGATGCACCCCCAGCCCTGTTTTTTATTCTTTATTTTGAAACAGGGTCTTGCTAAGTTGCAGAGGGACTCACTGAATAGCTGAGGTTGGCTGCAAACCTGTAATCCACCTGTTTCAGCCTCCTGAGTACTGGGATTACAAGCGGGCACCAGCACACTTGGCAGGGCTGAGTTTTTGTTTTGTTTGTTTGTTGGTGGTACTGGGGATGGAACCCAAGGGCTTTCTACCTCCGGGCTATACTCCCAGACCTATTTTATATTTTATTTGGAAACAGGGTCTCACTAAGTTGCTGAGAGCCTCACTCAGTAGCTGAGGCTGGCTTCGAACCTATGCGATCCTCTTGTCTCAGCCTCCCAAGTGTGGGGATTACAAGCGTGCGCCACCACGCCTGGCAGGGCTGAGCTTTTTTAACTGATGGGTACCACCCGTCAGTTAGCTGGGTTAGGAGCAGGCATCCTGTCAATTCTGCTCACCAGTGGGAGGGGCATGGGGTTAGCTTTGCTTGGAGAAGTCATTGGTATGGCCAGTCTGTGGCAGCTTCCCTGAAGGGACTGGGGACCAGCAGGACTCTGGAGTGGCTTGGGATGTCCCAGTCTCCATTGAAAGGGACCAGATCCTGCCATTGAAGCTCCCGTTGTTCTAGGTGTTGGAGCCCCAGCCTCACTGAGGACACTAGGGGAAGGCCTCCCCAAGCAGCTGAGGGGATCAAGTCTCTGGCTGGGCCCTGGGGGCACCACGACACGGTCCGGCTCTCCTGGAACTCTGGGTCCAGAAGGGACCACCAAACCCAGCCCACAAACCTCAGCACAATGAAAGGCCAGGCCCTTTGGGAACTTGGGGTTGGAGCAGAGCCATCCTTAAGAAGGCTCCTGGAGGAGAGGCAGGCTGGCGGGAGTCAAGAGAAGCCATGCGCAGGGAGAGGGCATGCAGTGAGAAAAGAGTAAGTTTAGCAGGGCAAGGTGGGACCAGGTCCCAGGCAGAGCTGCACTTGGAGTGTGTTCTTTTCTTGGGGCCATAGGAACCATAGCAGGGTAGTGAGCAAGGGGCCGCGGTCTGGTTTTGCACCCTGGCTACCTTAAGAAGGGAAGGGGCTGTGGTCCAGGGGGCCAGGCCAGAGGCCGTGTGAGCAGGGAGGATGAGAGGCAGTGACCCTAAGATGCTTTTGCTCTAAGCAGAACTCTACACCCTGTCTCCAGGACCATGCCAAGGAAGCCCAGGGTCTGCTTGTCAATACATAGACACTGCCTGTCTAGGGACCAACACTGTCAACAATATCCACTTGGCCCTCTTCATTCAGACACATCCTGGCCGCTACTCCACCCACACCCAGTTCCCGGAGGAGCTTCCCCCTCCGCTGCTCCAGCCCCATGCTGTGGGTCACTGACCCTGATTGGAAAACACCAGACTGGCTCATATAAGGAGGGCAGAGCAGGCCAATGTGCTTGGCAATGGCGTCCACCTGGTGGCCTTGCATTGTCTTAGCTCTGCTCTCTGGCTTGGCAGCCTCTGGCTTCCCAAGAAGTCCACTCCGGCTGCTTGGGGTGAGTATGCCCTCTCTTTCCCCCAGAGCTTCAGGGGTCAAATAGCCAGAAAGCACCATGCTGGGCAAGTCCTCTAGGTGGGTGAGGAGGAGGCAGAGGCTTGGCACTGAGATGCTGGAACAGTGCCGGACATTGGGAAAATGAGGCTCCAGCCAGGGCCCATTCTAGCCGGCTGCCTAACCCTGAGCAAGGCTCTTAAAGCTCCCCAGACCTCAGTTTTCCCACAGATCAAATGGATGATCACCATGAATTCCTTGCTTACTGAGCGCTATGAATGCCCAAGTCATAGACAGATGGAGAGGTCTCTACAAAATGTTGAACTGAGCCCTCTGTGCTATTTAGAAGGAGGCCAAAGAATCTGGGGGTCCAGAAAAAGCAGAATAAGAGCCCAAGTAAGTTAGGGTTTGGAGTATGTGGCCGTGAGCTCTGAGCTTAGCTCTCTGTGACCTGCTCCTTGGCTGACCTGGAGATCTGTCCCTCTCTGGACCTCAGTGTCCCCATCTATTCAGAGACCTTCCTTCTCCCATATGTGTCGTAGGAGGGTCCTGTGTCTTGAAACCCCTTCAGTTGTGTTTGGGGGAGCACCACTGAATGCTGCTGTCAGGCTGTGTGGCTTTGCCCTTGACTTGACTTCTTTGTTTGTCTTTGTTTTTGCAGAAACGGAGCCTCCCAGGGGTGAGAACTTTCACCGGGGCTGAGGTCAGGTCTGGCAGGGTGGGATGAGCTGACTGCGCAACTGCTGTAGGTTGGGGCCATACTGGCAGGTCCCATGGAGCCGGCAAACCGCTCCTGGCCCCTGGCCTGGAAGCCCAATGTGATGCAAGATCCCTGGGAGAGAGCACTGCACAGTCATGGCCTCTGACCCGGCGGGAGGCGCTGAGCAAGGCCCACGGTCATCTCTTCCTTCTACAAGTGCATGCCAAGCACTTGCTGGTGCTTGGCCCTGTGTGGGGGCTGGAAGCCACAATGAACGGGGCCTTGTTGCCCCCTGCTGAAGCATCTCTGTATCCCTATTTAATTCAGACATCTCCCTGGAGCCTCCCTCAGTCCATCACCTCTGTTGGAAAGAGTGTCTGAGGACTCCCTGCGGCACAGGAAGGAAGTCCCTGTTTGAGTCCCTGAGGCCACAGGAGAGGGGCTGGTGTGTGTGCACCAGGAGGGTGTAGGGTGAGAAAGGTGTGAAGGAAGAGTCAGGGCAGGTGGTTCAGAGCCCTGAGGGCGACCAGGAGTCACACAAGGGCTTTACTCTGGACAGGCTCAGCCTCAGATGTGGTTTTACAAGCTCTCGCTGGCTGTGTGTAAATAGATCACATGGTTAAGGAGACAGCAAGCACCGGCATCCCAGCAGCCAGCTGAATGTGGGAACCGGGGCCACTCCCAAGGTTTCCACGTGGGTGTCTGGGAAAACCCAGGGGTGCTTACCAGGCAGAAGCCTCAGGACCTGCAAGGGAGCGTGTGGAGGTGAAGTGCCCACCTCTCCCACAGGTGGTGGACGACATCGAGGTCTACAGCACCAAGATCAGCTGCAAGGTGACCTCCCGCTTCGCTCACAATGTTGTCACTACGAGAGCAGTCAACCATGCAGACAAGGCCAAGGAGGTTTCCTTTGACGTGGAGCTGCCCAAAACAGCCTTTATCACCAACTTCACCTTGTGCGTGCTCCATGGATGCTGGCTCTGAGCTCAGAAGGGAGCTCTGACCCAGTGTGACATCCCCTCCTCCAAACTCTCCTTCCCCGCAGGACCATTGATGGTGTCACCTACCCTGGGAATATCAAGGAGAAGGAAGTGGCCAAGAAGCAGTATGAAAAGGCAGTGTCCCAGGGCAAGACAGCCGGCTTGGTCAAGTAAGTGTGACTGCCAAGTTTTGGGGAAAAGTCTGGGCTGCAAGGGCCCTAGAGACACAAACAGCAATTATTGGTATTGTGATAGCAAAGCCGGGTGTGGTGGCACACACTTGTAATCCCAGTACTTGGGAGGCTAAGACAGGAGGATTGAAGGTTTGTGGCCAGCTACTAGTGAGGCCCTCCACAACTTAGTGAGACCCTGTTTCAAATTGAAAAATAAAAAAATAGGGCTGAGTGTGTAGAATGCCCCTGGTTTCAATCTCCAGGTTTGAAAGAAGAAAGAAAGAAAGAAGGAAAGAAAGAGTGAAAGAGAGAAGGAAAGAGAGAAAGAAAGAAGAAAGAAGGAAAGAAAAAAAAGAAAGAGTGATAGCAAAGTGTGCTCATCATATTTACAATATCGCATTTTGAGTGAGTCAGCCAAGGGGCAGGATGGTCAGGGAGCATCCAAACCAGAGCGCTGCAACTTGAACCCAGGACCCAGGAAGGGTGGGCTCTTGCAGTTCTTGGGTTAGATGCTGTTTCACACCCCATTCTAGGGCCTCTGGGAGGAAGCTGGAGAAATTCACAGTCTCAGTCAACGTGGCTGCAGGCAGCAAGGTCACCTTTGAACTGACTTATGAGGAGCTGCTGAAGAGGCACAAGGGCAAATATGAGATGTTCCTCAAGGTCCAGCCCAAGCAACTTGTCAAGCACTTTGAGGTAATTGATGGCTCCTGCAGCTCCAGCTGGAACTGCAGGGGGAATTGGGTAAGGGTCACAGGCAGAGCTCAGAACAGGGTCAAGAGCAAGGCAAGAGTTAAGGCCAGGCAAGGGCTTAACCCTTGCCTGGCCACCTGGCTGGGGACGCTTGTAGCAATTCAGATGCCTCTGGCCACACATAGTAATGGGGTGACACGGAGAAAGAGACTGAGGTGGACCCTGCAGATTGGATTTGGTTCTGGGCCCTTAGTGAAATACCACGAAGTGCCTCTGTATTGCCCTTAACTGGGAGCGTGGGCATTTCACCTACATCAAAGCTGAAAGCCAGCCATGTGTGATGGTGCACACCCGAAATCCCAGTATTTGGGAGACCAAGACAGGAGGAATGCAGGTTTGCAACCAGCCTAATCAATTTATTGAGACCTCTCTCAAAAATAAAAAATACATGCCAGGCATGGTGGTGCACGCTTGTAATCCCTGTGCTTAGGAGGCGGAGACAGGAGGATCGCACAGGTTCGAAGCCAGCCTCGCTGGCTTAAGAGACCCTGTTTCCAAATTAAATATAAAATAGGTCTGGGAGTGTAGCCTGGAGGTAGAATGGTTCTATCTCCAGTACCACCAAATAAATAAATAAATAAACAAACAAACAAACAAAATGCAAAGGGCTGGAGTGTAGCTCGGGACACACATGGCAGATGGTGGAAGTGCCTGGGTTCAGAGTACCCTTCTGCAGTCTCCGTGTTTCCTTCCTCAATGGGAGACACCAAGCTTTGCCCTAGTGATGTCCTGGAGGATCCCTGCACCATCGGGGACCATCATTCCCCTCAGCCTTGTTCCAGAGGCTGGTGACGTCTCACTGTCACTGAGTGACATCTCCCCATTTGGGCTATTTCAGATCGAGGCTTACATCTTCGAGCCACAAGGCATCAGCACACTGGATGCAGAGGCCTCGTTTATCACCAATGACCTGCTGGGCAGCGCCCTCACCAAGTCCTTCTCAGGAAAAAAGGTGATATAGATGCCTTTCCACCTGGGGGCACAGGGAAGACTTTTAGCCCAGATTTTGCTTATACAAATATGTATGTGCTGGGGAAAGTCAATCTTCAACCATTACCTTTTCCCTTGGCCATCTGGGTCAGGGGTTAGGATGCTGGGGGTAGGGGGCTGGTGACAATGACTTGCCAGAGGAATTGGGGTCACAAATGTACTGGGAAGAGAGATACAGGGGAACTGTTAATAGAGCCCAGTCCCAGTCAACCTTGGGAAATGGACAACGCAGGGGTTTCTGTCCCTGTTTTACATATAAGAAGAGACTGAGGCTAGATCTGCTGTTGCCACATTCATGGGCAAAGATTAATGAGAACCTTGTTCTGGGTGCTGGGTTGTTGGCTCCAGTCCCTAGGGCCTCAGCTATTCCAAGGATTTTACTGGCAGTGGACTGTGGATGAGTAAATGTTTATATAAATAACAGGCCTAAGTCATTTAGACCCTCCAGGCTTAGCTGCATCCTGCCAGGGGCCCCAAACACCTTTCCCTCTACCCCTCTCTTGGCACCAACGCTCTAACATACAAAACCACCCAATGTGAAGTTCTGGTATATGGTGCAAAACTCCTTCCCTAAGTGGCTTCTGGGTGCTGAGCTTCAAGACGAGCCGAGCTTAGGGGCATGGGGGCCAGCCTAAAGGGAGAAGAGAGCAGAATGAGAAAGATGGGCATCCTCCTAGGAGGCCCTGTTCTCCCACAGGGAAAGAGATGCTCAGCAAGACAGAGCCTGGCGAGCAGGTGCACCCCTGGGCCTGCCCACTGAGGTGCTCACCAGTGAGCAGCTGGCCAGGCTGGGCAGGACCTTACCTGTAATCCTAGACTTGGGAGGCTGAGATGGTGATTGCAAGTTTGAGGCCAGCATGCAGTAATTTAGCAAAATCCTGTGTGTGTGTGTGTGTGTGTGTGTGTGTGTGTGTGTGTGAGAGAGAGAGAGAGAGAGAGAGAGAGAGAGAGAGAGAGAGAGAGAGAAAGAAAGAGAAACTGGAGCTACACCCCCAGCCCTATTTTTTATTCTTTATTTGGAAACAGGGTCTCACTAAGTTGCAGAGGGCCTCACTAAGTAGCTGAAGCCGACCGCAAACCTGTGATCCTTCTGTCTCAGCCTTCTAAGTACTGAGATTACAAGTGTGTGCCACTACGCCCAACAAAATCCTGTTTAAAATAAAAAAAATAAAGAGCCAGGCCTGGTGGCGCACGTTTGTAATCCCCGCGCTTGGGAGGCTGAGACAGGAGGATCACGTAGGTTCGAAGCCAGTCTCAGCTACTTAGTGAGGCTCTCAGCAACTTAGTGAGACCCTGTTTCCAAATAAAATATAAAATGGGTCTGGGAGTATAGCCCGGAGGTAGAAAGCCTCTGGGTTTCACCTCTGGTACCACCAAAAAAATTAAAAAATAAAAAAATAAGCCGGGTGTGGTGGCACATGCTTGTAATCCCAGCATTCAGGAGGCTGAGACAGGAGGATCAGGGTTCACAGACAGCCTCAGCTACTTAAGTCCTCTGCAACTCAGTGAGACCCTGTTTCAAAATAAAGAATAAAAAATAGGGCTGGGTAGGGGGTAGCTCAGAGGTAGAATGCTCCTGGGTTCCATCCCTGGTGCTGAAAAAATAATAATAATGGGAGGCTGAGACAGAAGAATTGCAGGGTTGAAGCAACTTAGAACTTAGGCAAAGTAGCATTGGGGGTGCATCTCGGAGATAGAACAACCCTGGGTTCAAGTTTAATCCCCAATATAAAAAAAATCAGAAAGGAAAAAGAAAGAGGAAGGAAGGAAGGAAGGAAAGAAAGAAAAGAAAGAAAGAAAGAAAGAAAGAAAGAAAGAAAGAAAGCCAGCCCTTTATTTCTGTTCCTCAGGGCCATGTGTTCTTTAAACCCAGCTTAGACCAACAGCGCTCATGTCCAACCTGCACAGACTCCCTCCTCGACGGAGACTTCACCATCACCTATGATGTGAACAGAGAGTCTCCAGTCAATGTGCAGGTACCCCCCAGCCACCCTGTGGCTGGCCAATCGTCATCGAGGCGGGGAGGGCTCAGGAGGAGCTGCAGCTGCACCCAGGGCCATCTCCCTCCAGCTTCAGCCCCAGGCTGCAAGCTGCTTGGCCTGGACAGTCAACGCTCCAGAGCCTTGGGCAACAGTGCGTAGATGGTGGGAAGGAGACACCTTTTCCTCGGGTGGTAAATGTCTGTCTTCTACCTGCCAGGCCTCTGTCTCTCTCCCCTTTCTAGGTAGTCAATGGATACTTTGTGCACTTCTTTGCACCTCAAGGCCTTCCAGTGGTGCCCAAGAATGTGGTCTTTGTGATTGATGTCAGCGGCTCCATGGCTGGCCGGAAGATAAAGCAGGTTAGCTCCTCAGCTGGGGGCTGAGCAGGAGTGAGGGACTGTGGGAAAGGAGAGAATTCTTTCTGATGAGAGGGAAGGACATGGACAGGATATAAGAAGGTTCCAGAGCTGGCGTGGTGGCGCACACTTGTAATCCCAGTACTTGGGAAGGCTGAGACAGGAGTATCGCATAGGTTTGAAGACAGCCTCAGCTACTGAGTGAGGCTCTCAGCAACTTAGTGAGACTGTTTCCAAGTGAAAATATAAAATAGGGTCTGGAAGTGTAGCCTGGAGGTAGAAGGCCCCTGGGTTCCACCCCCAGTACCCCCCCACCCCCCCCCCACACACAAAGAAGGTTCCTAGCCACTGTCTGCTTTCATGGGGAGCCTTGGGCAATGCTCTCTGATGAGGACAGCCACACTCTGCAGCCGGTTCTCAGCTTGTCTTTGTATCTCTCTCTTCCCTAGACAAGGGATGCACTCCTCAAAATCCTGGAGGACATGAAAGAGAGTGATTACCTGAATTTCATCCTGTTCACTGGAGATGTGACTACTTGGAAAGACCAATTAGTGCAAGCCACTCCAGAGAACCTCCAGGAGGCCAGGACATTTGTGAGGAATATTAAAGACAGAGGAAGTAAGATGGGGGGAGGTCTCCTACCAGCTTCTTCTCCCGTACCCAGCAGCCTGTTTCTCTCCTGCCTTGGGGCAGAGCCTCTGCGGGTCTCTTCCCTTCAGACCTTCGCCCAGGAAAGAAGTGGGAAGGGTGTCCTAGAGCCTGGTGGCAAGATATTGGGGTGTCTCCTCTGCAACCTAGGGAAATCCATTCTTTCTGTTTTGAACCTGAGATCCTAGTGCTCCACAAGTCCTAGCAAGATAAGGCCACAGAGAACCCTTCCTCTTGGCCCGACCTCCTCTGCTCTGGTGTCCTTGCACCCTGACACCTTGGGGACACCCTCCCACAATGCCATCTATCTGTGCCACAGTGACCAACATCAACGATGGGCTGTTGATGGGCATCCGTATGCTGAACAAAGCCCGGGAGGAGCACCTGGTCCCTGAGAGGAGCACCTCTCTCGTCATCATGCTGACTGACGGCGATGCCAATACTGGTGAGGACGGGCAGCTCTAATTGGAGAGAGTGCCTGGCTTCCTCCTGGCTCTGAGGCTGGCTCAGTGTAAGACCTCGGGCACATCTTCCCAGGGTCCTCCATGGTGTGTGAGCCTCTCAATGGCAGAGCCCTGCCTCCCTCTGCCAGGCTCCCCTCCCCTCACCCTGGCAAGCATTCCTGGCCACAATGTTGCACGAGTCAGACCTCTCCAGACAGAGCTGGTGCAGATGGTCACCCTCTTCCACAGGTGAAAGCAGACCTGAAAAGATTCAGGAGAATGTGCGGAACGCCATCGGGGGCAAGTTCCCCTTGTATAACCTGGGCTTTGGCAACAATCTGAATTATAATTTCCTGGAGCGAATGGCCCTGGAGAACCATGGGCTTGCCCGGCGCATTTATGAAGACTCTGATGCTGACGTGCAGTTGCAGGTATGCCTTGTCTTGCACACCTCCAGGAATGAGGGGCTTACTACATCCTTAACGATTCCACTATGTGGAAATTTTCCATATTAGAAAATTTTTCTTGAGCTTGACGTGGTGATGCACACTTGTAATCCCTGAGACCGGAGGACTGCAGGTTTGGGGCCAGCTTCAGCAACTTAGCCAGAACCTGTTTCAAAATAAAAAATTAAGAAAAATTAACTGGTAGTATAGCTCAGAGGTAGAATGTCCCTGGGTTTTACTTCTAGTACCTCTCCCCCAAACTGCTGATAAACAATGGATAATTTCTGATGTGAATATGCCTAAATGCTGCATAAGTCACTTTGTTTTTTAGGGTTGCCATAACAGAGAACTGGGTGCCTTAAACAAAGTAATCTCTCGTGTCAGAGTTCTGGAGGCTGCAAGTCCTAGATCGAGGTGTCAGTAGGCTGCATCCCTTCTGAGGGTTTTGAAAAAAGTAGCTGTCCAGGCCTCCCTCCTCAGCTTGTCAATGGTCAGCTTCTCCCTATGCCCTCATGATCTTCCCTCCTTCTGTGCCCCTGTCCAATTTTGATCTTTTCTTTTCTTTTATTTCCTTTATTCTTCCTTCCATTCTCTTCTCCTCCTCCTCCTCCTCCTCCTCCTCCTCCTCCTCCTCCTCCTCCTCCCCTTCTTCTTCCTTGGCATTCTACCTCTGAGCTACGTCGCCTATTTTATTTTGAAACAGGGTCTTGCTAAGTTTACTGCATGCTGGCCTCAAACCTGTGATCCTCCTGTCTCAGTCTCCCAAATACTGGGATCACAGGCGTATGCCACTGTACTCAGTTAAAATTTCCCCTTTTCTTAAGGACACAGTAATATTTGGATTAGGGCCCACCCTAATGACCTCACTGGATTATCTTTGTAAAGTCTTTACCTCCATATAAGGTTACATTCTGAGGAGCTGAGGGTTAGGACAGCAACCTACGCACGTTGGGAATGCAATACAAAATTCAACTCATAACAGACATATTATGAAATTTTTTTTTAATCTGACATTCAAACTTAACCGCATGTTAAATTTACTTTCTTTCTTTTTTTTATTTGCTGGCTCCGGCTACCTCTTGCAGGCGGTGAAGGCGTCTACGTGTGGGTGACCCCCACCCGCTCCCCCATCTCACATCCCCCTCGCTAGTGAGGCAGCCTCTTCCCCCTTCCTTTACTCCTTGCTTTTATTCCAACAAACATTTCTTATTTTAACAAACATTACTTTCTACGCACCAAGAACTCTGTCTTTCCTTGTATTCTTCTTAGTCTCTACCTGGAGCAGGGAGGGGGAACAGGGAGGGTTCCCACAGACTGAAAGGCACAGTCAAAGTCATACAGAAAGAAATCAGAAGGCAGGACTGGCTGCACGGCATGGGGATGTCCACAGTGCCAGGGGAGCTGCAGCCTTCCCCTTGCCATGCTGCCCTGGGAGCCCGAGATGACCAAGTCCCCCCACCCCAACTCCAGGGCTTTTATGATGAGGTGGCTAACCCACTGCTAACAGACGTGGAGGTGGAGTACCCTCAAAATGCCATCCTGGACCTCACTCAGAACAGCTACCAGCACTTCTATGATGGCTCTGAGATCGTGGTGGCTGGGCGCCTGGTGGATGAGGACATGAATAACTTTAAGGCGGATGTGAAGGGCCAAGGGGTGAGTGGGGACGGGTCCTGGGGATGTGCTGAGGATGAAAGGTCAGCACCAATGGGCCTCAGCCTCCTGGCTGATGGTCCAAGTATGGTGGCCCCTGAGTCCAGCCGACCCAGATCCAGCCCTCAAGCCCCTTACCTTCTCCTACCACGCCCAGGCCTTCAGTGATCTGACCTTCACAGAGGAGGTAGATGTGAAGGAGATGGAAGAGGCCCTGAAGGAACGAGACTACATTTTTGGGAACTACATTGAGCGGCTCTGGGCCTATCTCACCATTGAGCAGCTACTGGAGAAACGGTGACCTGGCCTACCCCTTGCATAGCTGGGCCCCACCCAGGTTCTGGCATTGCCCAGCAACTATTTGCACCTGCCCCTGTGCTCTAAGGGAGGCCAGAAGAGTAAAATTTGGCCAGTTACCAGGGAAGAGTGTCCCTGAGCCTGGCCTTGCTCTTCTGCCCTTTTCTTGGTCCAGTAAGGAAATGGTACCTGTGTCTACTCCCCTGCCCATCTTGGGCTCAGGCAGGCAATTGCTACCAAGGGCAGCAGCCTGGGAGTACCTCGAGCATGAGCCAGGGATAGTGAGCAAACTAATTAAAGGCTAGGATCCAAAGGATGGAGCTGAGCCCCCTGGGAAGGATTAAGCAGGCCTCATTTAGCAGGGTCTGGCGCCTGCTCAGCGCTTGGCACACAGATACTATCATGCATGATGTTTGTTTGTTTTTTGGTCTGCAGTACTGGAGATTGAACTCAGGGCATTCTAACTCCAAGCTACACCCTCAGCCCTATTTTTAGTCTTTGTTTTGAAGCAGGGTCTCATTGAGTTACCGAAGTTTTCACTAAGTAACTGAGGCTGACCATAACTTGCGATCCTTGTCTCAGCCTCCCAAGTACTGAGATTACAAACGTGGGCCACCATGCCTCTTCATGCATGATTGTCAAAGTGGGTATTTCCAGCCTATTATATTTTACAGGTGGGGAAACTGAGGCCCAGAAAGGAAACAGAGTTTGTCCACATGCTCCAGGGGGCTGGTGAATCGGTCTTCCCCAAACCCCAGTGGGCTCTGCTCTGGGGAACCCAACAGTAGGGGAGGTGGAGGAGGGCCTCCAGCTGCCTCTGGGGCTGATTGCGCAGGAAGGCAGGGGGCTGTTCTCTGACGGAGCGGCCCCTCCCTGCAGCAAGAACGCGCATGGCGAGGAGAAGGAAAACCTCACAGCCCAGGCCCTGGAAATGTCCCTCAAGTACCACTTTGTGACACCTCTGACCTCCATGGTGGTGACCAAGCCCGAGGACACCGATGACCAGATGCTCATCGCCGACAAGCCTGGGGAAGGTGGGCACAGAGAAAGAAGGCTAGAGCTCAGATGCTTCCTCTGGGACTTTGGGCCCAGGGTACCCAGCAGAAGAGCTGGCCAGCCTGGGGCAGCAGACCTCCTGAAGAGGGGCAGGTCTGGGGGCATCCGAAGCAAAACTGGCCAGGGGTAGGGAAGGTGGCATGGCAAGGGCGAGGCAGAGAGCAAGCACACTGAGTACAGGAGAGCAGGCTCCTCTGAGTCTCTCAAGGGTGTGAGGCTAGGGGCCATTTCAAGGAAGGTTGCAGCATGGAAAGGCTCAGTGAGGTGAGTAAAATCACTTCCAGTCCAAAAGTTGGGTGCACAGCAGGCCTCTCCACACCGGGGGATTGTGAGAAAAGGAGGTCTTGGAGCTGGAGCTGGGACCAAGCCTCTCAAGCAGGCCCGGGCTATACTCAGCAGGGGTCCTCAAATGCCCACTGCAACTGGGCTTGTGGTACGGGGACGGGGGTTGGCTCTGACAGGCATGAAAGCCAAAGAGTTGGTCCAGGCCAGGCCTCTGGCTCCCAGAAGTTCTTGGTTCCAGGGGACACACTGTGGGGATGAAACTTGCTGTTGGCCAGGCAGCCATGGGGCCACTCCATTGGCTGCATTGGCCGGGACCAGTGGTCTACGGCTTCTAACAATGTCCTCTCTTCCTTCCTCGCTGTGCCTGGAGGTGCAGAAGGTAAGTCCAGCCAGGTGGGCATTGTGGGAAGAGGAGGAGGCCGAGATGAAGAGGGCTTTCCAAGCTGGTGGGGACACCCAGAAGGGAACGGTGCCCTCGGCACACCTGGGCTCAGGTTCAGCTCTATTACTAACTCATGAGTGATGTGGTTTAGACTATTCCTCTTCGAGCCTCAGCTTATTAGGATAAGAGTTACCTGTCCAAGGAGAGACAAGAATACAACAGTATTCTGTGACCTGAAAAAATTAGCTATTTACCCCAGTACTTGGAAGGCTAAGATAGGACGATCACAGGCTCAAGGACAGCCTCAGCAAGTAGTGAAACTCTCAACAACCTAGCAGGACCATATTAAAAAAAAAAGCAATTTAAGCTGGGAATGGTGGTGCAGGCCTATAATCCCAGTATTTGGGAGGTTGAGACAGGAGGATTGCAGGTTTGAAGAACTTGGTGAGACTGTCAGCCACCTAATCAGACCCTATTTCAAAGTAAAAAATAAAATGGGGCTGGGGATGCAGCTCAGAGGCAGAACACCCCTGGATTCAATCCCTAGTACCATAAAAAGAAAAAAGAAAGGAAAGAAATTAGTAATTTAGCATGTCAGTTACTTGCATTCAACCCCACAGCCACTCTCGAAGGGAATCCTTTTATGATTCCCATTTTATAGTGAGGAGACCAAGGCACAGAGAGGCTCAGTGTGTTTTCTCAAGGGCTCGGTAGTAGGTGATCTGGCACTGATTCAGAGGCAGCCTGGGCCCAGTGTTGTGCTGGAGATGGTGGGAAGCATAGTACCAGGCACCTCTCTCATCACAAAATTGCAACCCCAACCCATCCAGTCCTCCACCACTGGGCAGAGCCTCCTCAGCACCTGCCAGCCTGCCCATGTGTACCTATGAGGAACATATTGGGCAGGGCCGTTGCTTTCCCCACAGAGCAGCCCTGTCAAATGTAGTCACCGGTATGTATGTGTGCGTGAGTGTGTTCACGTGTATATACGTGTGGGGGGAGTTACTACCAGGAGCAATAGACAACTGTGGTCCTCACCCTGCCCTAGCTAAGCGCTGGGGAACCCAGGGGTGGACAGATGTCTGCTGTGAGCATTGTTCATGAGAGATAAGCTGGTGTCTTGAGGGTTTGCATTTTAGCCACATCAGAATGCCATGCCCCTAGTGTTAAGTCACACCCCTTTCACTACCAGCTCTGTAAAGGAGTTTCCCTAGACATGCCCTCATTTATAAAGCCTAAACCTTGGGGTCATACCCTCATTTTCTCTCTCCAGCGATAGGGCCCCACTAGGAGCCAAAGGCCCCAAGACAAGGGCTGAGAGGGAGGGAACTCCTCAACCATGCTCATGACTCATCTTCGGTTTCCTTTTAGCCACATCAGTGACGCCCTCCATGTCCTACCAGGGTAGGTATATGCTGCCTGCCCCAGGCTCCTCCGTCTTTCCTGAACCAGCTCTTGAGGATAGGCAGATGGAGCAGGTGTCCTGCAGGGCCTGGGGGTGGCAATGTGGGGGGAGGAGTGGAGTATTAGGAAGCAGGATGGGAGGGAGTATGAACCAAAATCTGGGTGGGGTCCTGGCCCTTCCCAGGACTGTGAGACCAGCTCAGTTCTGTCTCTGCTCCACAGTCAGCTACCAGCGTCCTCAAAACCCCTACTACTATGGTGAGTTCCCTGGGGCAAGGCTCGGGGCCTGGGTGCAGCATTCCTGCCTGTCTGGGAGTTCAACACATGGGGGCCAGGAAAGGCCCTGGAACAGTGAGTCCTGGGAGCCAGCCCCTTGCCTATGTGTCTTCAGTGGACGGGGACCCTCACTTCATCATCCAAGTCCCAAAAAAAGATGATGCTCTCTGCTTCAACATCGACGAAGACCCAGGCACGGTGCTGCGCCTCATTCAGGACCCAGTCACAGGTGGGGCTGTGGGCTGCCATGCTTCCTGGGAGAGTCTGGAGGGTGGCTCTGGGATTGGGTTCTCCTAACTCTGCTCTAACACCTCCATCTTCATATGCAGGAGTGGGGACCACTGAGAGGTAGACTAAGACCCCCAGTGCTATAATGAGAGAGAGAGAGAGAGAGAGAGAGAGAGAGAGAGAGAGAGAGAGAGAGAGAGAGCGCTGGAATTATGGACACCCTGGGTATAGGACCCTGCCTAAGTCTAAGCAACAGTTTTTCTCTAAACAACGCCTCCTGGCCCAGGCCAGAGGTAGATCCACAATGCTCTAGCCCAACTCAGACACAAAGCATTGGGAACAGACAGGGTCAGGCTCTGATGTTCTGGTCTTTCCTGGGGCCTCCTACTCCGCTACCCCTTAGAAGGTCTGGTTGAAGGGGAAGGCACACCCCTAAAATCCAGCCTGGACTCAGGGCCTTGCTGGTCTGTCTTGCTACCCCATCCTGCTGGCAGGTCTCACTGTTAATGGTCAGATCATTGGAGACAAGAGAGGCAGCCCTGACTCCAAGAACAGAAAGACTTACTTTGGGAAACTGGGCATTACCAACGTTCAGATGGACTTCCGGATGGAGGTGACGACAGAGGCGATCACGCTGTGGAATGGGGATGTACCTAGCACTTTCAGTTGGCTGGACACAGTCACGGTCACACAGGACGGGTAAGGTCTTCCAACTGTGTCTCCAAGGGATGTGGCAGCCAGAGGTCCTGGGGAGGTGCTTGAGGGATTTGTAGTAATCCCAGGACAGAATATCCATGGGGGTTACAGGAGGTATTGGTAGCCTTAGGGTTTAGTCCCTAGGAAAGGGTGACTATGGTGACCCTAACCAACTCCTGTGGTCCCAAGAGCTGAACTGGTGGCTGGATAGTTGATAGGCCTGATTGAGGAAATCTGGTGGCTGAAAGCATTAGGTGACTCAAGCACTATGGTATGTGCCTGTAGCCTCAGCTGCTCAGGAGGCTGAGGCAAGAGAGCCACTTGAGCACTGGCGCTTGAGACCAGCCTGGGGAGCCTAGCAAGATCCTGCCTCAAAGAGAAAAAAAAGCCAGGCATGGTGGCACACACCTGTAAACCCAGTACCTGGGAGGCTGATACAGGAGATTCAAGGCCAGCCTCTGTAATTTAGCAAGACCCTGTTTATAAATAAAATATAAAATAGGATTAGGGGTGTAGCTTGGAGGTAGAGTGCCCCTGGCTTTAGTGCCTAGGACAAGAAGAAGGAGAAAAAAGAAGAAGAAAGAAAGAAGAAATAGATGAAGATGAAGAAGGAGGAGGAGGAGGAAGAGGAAGAGGGAATATCTTATCTGGCTAAACCTGTTAGTTCTCAAACTCCTTAGCCTTTACTATGTCTTTAATATCCCAGAACCTTGTGGGCTGGGCAGGAATGCTACTCCCACTAAGACTCAGAAAGGGGTACGTCCTTCCCAAGGTCATATAAGGAGTCAGTGGTTGAGCTGGGGCTTGGCCCCAGGTCTCTGGACTCCCAGGATGGCCTTTCTCCTGCTCACAGAGAAGCCAAGATCCACTCAGTGGAGGAAATAGATGATATGCACAGTTTCTGGAGTATGTACCTCAGGTGCCATGTACCCAGAAGGCCTTGCTGAGATGCCCTTGATTCAGATGGCCAATGTCATGACCACTGGCCTCACAGCCACCCCTCTTCTCTCCCAGGCTGTCTGTGACAATCAACAGGAAGAAGAATATGGTTATCTCCTTTGGAGATGGGGTCACCTTTATGGTTGTCCTGCATCAGGTGTGGAAGAAAATTCCAGTTCACCATGACTTTCTAGGCTTCTACGTGATCGACAGTCACCGGATGTCAGCACAGACGCATGGGCTTCTGGGTATGAAATGTTCAGACTGTAGGCTCTTCAGGCCACATAGAAGCATGGGAAAGACATGCACAAGGCCCTCTGAGTCACCGTGTACCCAACTCATGACACCCCATTCAGCCTTTGCACCAATGCTAAAAGGCCAGTGGCCATATCACCCATGGCAATGCCAGGAGCTAACAGTGTGAATGCTTTCATTCCCAGGTCAATTCTTTCACCCTCTTGATTTTGAAGTGTCTGACATCCACCCAGGCTCTGACCCTACAAAGCCAGATGCCACAATGCTGGTGAAGAACCATCGTTTGACTGTCACAAGGTGAGGGGCCACCTCTGGATACTCTTTCCCTGCCCAGGACCAAGACAGGGGGAAAGCGCTCTGTTAAAGCACATTTGCCTGGTGGGCTCTTATTTTCTATGGAGTACTTTTGATTTTCTTAGAGGTCTTGGCCCCCTCTAGATCCCCTTCTAATCAAGGAAAAGCCTCTGGAAGAGAGTAATCATGTGAACTCATTCTTGACCAAAGAATTCTAGGCTCTTAGAATTTCCAATTTCACATTCTTTTTCAACCTTGGGCCCATGAACGTCACTGACATCTTGCCTACCTGTGCATTACAGCATCACTCTATCTTTTCTCCCAGGGGCTCCCAGAAAGACTACAGAAAGAATGCCAGCACTGGCATGAAGGTCATCTGCTGGTTTGTCCACAACAATGGGGAAGGGCTGATTGATGGTGTCCACACTGACTACATTGTCCCCAGCCTGTTCTCAGTAAACACAGCAGCCCCCTGCTGAGATGGAAGGCCCTGTTTGGATGGAACAGGAACACCCAATGGGGTCCTTGGGAGGGGCTGGGACAATAAAGCCCAACATGGAAACTAGACAGCTACTAGCCTCTGCATGTCTTTACAAGTCCTGCTCTAAGGAACAGGCAGCTGGATCCAGGGCAACTCAAATGAGGGGATGGCTTGTAGAAAGGCAATTTCTTGGGCTTTACAACTGATACAACTGGGAGACAGTTTGGGAATTCAAGTGTATTATTCAGAAAGGAAAAAAATAAGAATTGAAGCCAGGCATGGTGGTGTATGCTAGTACTTGGAAGGCTGATACAGAAGGATTGTGGGTTCAAGGGAGACGAGAAGACCCTGTTTCAAGATAAAACTAATAATAAAATAGGTCTGGGGGGGGGGTATTGCTCAAAGGTAGAATTCCCATGGATTCAATTATCAGTAACACACACACACACACACACACACACACACACACACACACACACTTCAATAATTGACTCTGGAATAAAGGTATTCAGGAAGAATTGAGTACATTTCAAAGTCCACATTACAAAAAAAGTCAGGGGTCATGGTGTCCAGGAGCTCTTCTCAGGACCTTCAGAAGTAGACAAGGTTTACAGGGCAGGCATAGTTCACATCTAAGTGGGGATGTCATCCACCTCTCAATCTATTCACCTGTTTTAATCAACACAAGCTGATTAACACAGGTGGATAGATCTTGTTGTATAACAAGATATCTGAGATAATCAACTTAAAGGAGAAAAGTATTATTTTGGCTCATGGTTTCAAGTTCAGTCCATAGATACTTGGCCCTGTCACTTTGGACTTGTAATGGAACAGTACATCATGGTGGGGATGTGTGACAGAGGAGGTATGTTCACCTTATGGAGGCCAAGAATCAGAAAGCGTCCAGGGTACCAATATCCCCTTTGAGGGCTTGTCTCCACAGAGACCTAGCTTTCATTCACTAGATCCACCTCCTAAAAATTTCACCACCTCCTAATGGTGACACACCCTACAAATAAGCCTTTAACACATGGGCCTTTGGGGACACACAAGATCCATACTATAATGCTATTCTTCCACCTACCATCCATTTAACCATATATCCATTCATAAACCTCATCCATTATACCACCAATCTATCCCTCCAACCATCTGTCCCTTTATCTATCCATCTGCCAATCCATCAATCCCACCATCCATCCATCCATCTATCCATCCATCCACAAATCCAACAATTTTACCACTTATCCATTTCTCCATCCATTTATCCACTTAACCAACCACCCATCAATCCTACTATCTATCCATCCCTCTAACTATTTGTACATCCACCCATTCATTGATTCAACAGATAAACATGATCCCCTGGACCAGGATCTGGAGCACATAATTCAGTAATCTAATTTCTGTCTTCATGGCTATTCAAGTTTGCCTTTGGCTGGACTAGGACTCTCTGGGATTCTTCTGCTACTTCCTAGTGATCACATGCTCTTCCTCCCAATGAGTCTGGGTAGGATAGGGAGGCAGAGAGAGGCTCCCTGGATTAGGGTCTCTAAGAGATATCCAGCCTGAACAACCCTTTCCTCCCTGGAACAACTGAATTGCTCTTCCTGGCTCTCTGCCTCCCTCACTGACTTCCAGAGAGAAAGATTTTCACAGAGCAGAGCTGATCTTTTCTCCTTGCCAAGATGTCTGTGGATGATATCTCCTATTCACTTCTCTTGCGACGAACTAAAAAATCCTTCCTCTGGCCTCTCTAGCTTACCCTCATACATAGGTGCTTCTCATTTTCTGGATTCCAGACACTAGGCTGTTTCTAGTTGCACAAATGTGCCCCATCCTGCTCACACACTTTGCCTCTGCAGCTACCTTTCCTTAAAGGCTGGCTAAGCAGAGGGGAGCTGGCGAAGGGAGCAGTGAGTAGTGTTCTAGATGGCAGGGCAGGGAGCAGTAAGGCTGGAGGAGTTTGGAATCAAACTGGGGAAATCCCTAAGTGCCAGCGGCTGGTGGCATGTAGCTGTGGTCATAGGGGTTGTCCTACCTCCCACCCTAGAGGACCCACAGCTATCCACTGCTGGAGCAAAAACCAGGGTTTTCTAGGGACTGGATTGGCCTAGAGTTTGGAGAGGAGCCTCGAGGGAAAGAAGGTGACCTCATGTGGCTATGGGGCACTACTGTCAGTCTGGTTGCTGCCATTGCCCTAGGAAGAGGGCACATGAGAAACAGCTCCCAACCTGGAAGCCACCCCATGGTTCTGGGTGAGTGTCAGAGGTCTAGGCTGGACTGGCTAAAAGGATCCAGACCTGTGAAGGGAGCCCTGAAGGGCAAGCCCTGCAGTCCAATTCAGTCCTGGGTAGGCTCAGGAGCCATGAAGTTAGTTTTCACATCTGTGCAGTGGGAGAGTCATCCTGGCAGATGGAGCATTTAAGGGGCATCTTCCAAGCTGGGCATGGTGGTGCACACTTGTAATCCCAGCATTCGGGAGGCTGAGACAGGAGGATCGCAGTTTTCGGTCCTCAGCTACTTAGTGTGAGTTGCTTTGCAACTCTGTGAGACTCTGTTTCAAAATAAAGAATATAAAAATAGGGCTGGGATGTAGCTAATACTTAGTGAGGTCCTCTGCAAGTTGGCGAGACCCTGTTTCAAAATAAAGAATAAAAAATAGGCCGGGTGTGGTGGCACACGCTTGTAATCCCCGCGCTTGGGAGGCAGAGACAGAGGATCACGCAGGTTCGAAGCCAGCCTTGCTGGCTTGAGACCCTGTTTCCAAATAAAATATAAAAAATAGGTCTAGGAGTATAGCCCAGAGGTAGAAGGGTTCCATCTCAAGTACCACCAAAAAAAAAAAAAAAAAAAGGGCTGGGGTGCAGCTTGGAGATAGAATCCCCCTGGGTTCCATCCCCAGTACTGTAAAATATTTAAAAAAAAATAAAAAAAAATAAAAGGCATCCTCCTATCATTTTTGCTCCTCCTGTAGTGCCTCTTGGCTCTTCTGCAGGCAAAATCTAGGCAGACTGTCCTCTCCCAGCCCCAACCATCCCTGACTACAGCCTGAATTTCAGGGAAGAGGTTACTCTGCATGTGAGGAGCGTGCGCCTGTCCCCATGGCCCTCCGTCCCCTCCTGCCCATCCCGGGTACGCGTTCCTAGGTGCTGGGCCTAGGCCACGCTGGGCCTCGGCCTGCTGTCCTTGCCTGCTGTTCCTAATAGGTGAAATTCTTGTTATGCCTCAAACCTCAAGGTGACACCACCACCTCCAGAAGGGCTTCCCCAGGCTGGGAAGATGCCTCCTCGTGCTCCTGCAGCCCCTGGCTGTCATTGTGCCCAGGTTCCAGCAGGCCCTGGCACATCTGTGAATGTAAGAATGAAGGTCTTGGACCAACTTTCAACTCTTTACAGAATCCATGGCTGGTGCTGACAGGGCCAGCAAGTCAACCATGACTCCTGCTCTGGCACAAATTCTGCAGCCCAGCTCAGGCTGGTCAGGTCCCAGAAGGGTGAGCTTGGGTTGGGCACCCCTCTCTTATCTCTGTATGTCCCTTGATGGCCCCACTGCAAGTGCCCCCCAGGCTGTTCTCTTGTCCCATAGAGCTTTGGTCTGAGCCCATCTGAGTTATTGTCACAAAGAGACAGCTTGAGACCCCACCCGTGCCAGAGGCTAGTGGACAGGCAGCAGGAGGAGCACTGCTCTGTCCTGGGAAGAACCCGCTGCTGGAGACCCCTCCCACTGGCCTAACATCTCACCTCTAGAAAGACTCATTCAGCAAACACCCTCCACAGCTCAAGAGCTGGGAGAGGATCTTTCCCTGATGATCTGGTCTGTTTTGTCTCTATAAGCACATGAGCCGACTTTCTGCTGTACCCTGACTGCCAGGAAGCTCAGAGCAAAGCTCTGTGGTCAACCACTGCTTCCGTTTCCCCACCCTGGCATCTCTGGTTAACTACCTTCTGCTTGGCTCTTTGTTTTTATTCTCATACTCATGACTTTTGGATTTATTCTCTTTTTTCTATTTGTTTGTAAGCCATAGACGGTGCCCTTTTTAAAAGAAGTAGATCAAGTCCAGTTGCCCCTGGTACCCACAGGGGATGGGGTCCAGGGTCCCTGAGGACACTAAAATCCATGATGCTCAAGTTCTTTATATAAAATGTGATGCATTTGCACATAACCGGCTTACATTCTCCTATTTACTCGGAATCATTTCTAGGTTACTTATAATATCTAATACAAAGAAAATGCGGTGTAGTTATTATACTGCATTTTTACACATTTTTTTTGTGTGTGTGGGTCTGGGGATGGAATCCAGAGATATTTGACCTCCGAGCTACACCCCCTGGCCAATTTTTTATTCTTTATTTTGAAACAGGGTCTCACTGAGTTGCGAAGGGCCTCACTAAGTAGCTGAGGCTGTCCGCGAACCGCGATCCTCCAGTCTCAGCCTCCCAAATGCTGGGATTACAAGCGTGCACCACCATGCCTGGCTTATACTGCATTTTTAGGGAATAATAAGAAAAAAAAACTGATTTTGGATCCGGTCCCTGGCCCGCCGAGCCGGCGCAGAGCGACGCAAAGGAGCCTCCGACGGCGACGGGCAGCCCCGGGGCCAGGACGCGACAGCCACAGAACTGAGCAGGAGGCCTTCTCCCTGGGCCGCCCGGGCCGCCAAGGATGAAACGAGGAGGAAGAGATAGTGATCATAATTCATCTGAAGAAGATATCGCAGAGAAATCAAAGAAACTGAGGACTACAAATGAGCATACTCAGACTTGTGATTGGGGTAATCTCCTTCAGGACATTATTCTCCAAGTATTTAAGTATTTGCCTCTTCTTGACCGGGCTCATGCTTCACAAGTTTGCTGCAACTGGAATCAGGTATTTCACATGCCTGACTTGTGGAGATGTTTTGAATTTGAGTTGAATCAGCCAGCTACATCTTACTTGAAAGCTACACATCCAGAGCTGATCAAACAGATTATTAAAAGACATTCAAACCATCTACAATATGTCAGCTTCAAGGTGGACAGCAGCAAAGAATCAGCTGAAGCAGCTTGTGATATATTGTCTCAATTTGTTAATTGCTCCTCAAAAACACTTGGGCTTATTTCAACTGCTCGGCCAAGCTTCATGGATTTACCAAAGTCTCACTTTATCTCTGCACTGACAGTTGTGTTTGTAAACTCCAAATCCCTGTCCTCGCTTAAGATAGATGATACCCCAGTAGATGATCCATCCCTCAAAGTGCTGGTGGCCAACAATAGCGATACGCTCAAGCTACTAAAAATGAGCAGCTGTCCTCATGTCTCTCCAGCAGGTATCCTTTGTGTGGCTGATCAATGTCATGGCTTAAGAGAACTGGCCCTGAACTACCACTTATTAAGTGATGAGTTGCTACTTGCTTTGTCTTCTGAAAAACACGTTCAATTAGAACATTTGCGCATTGATGTAGTCAGTGAGAATCCTGGAAGACACATTTCCATACTATTCAGAAGAGCAGCTGGGATGCTTTCATCAAACATTCACCCAAAGTGAACTTAGTAATGTATTTTTTTATATGAAGAGGAATTTGACCCATTCTTTCGTTATGAAATACCTGCCACTCACTTTTACTTTGGGAGATCAGTAAGCAAAGATGTACTTGGCCGTGTGGGAATGACATGCCCTAGACTAGTTGAACTGGTAGTGTGTGCTAATGGTTTACGGCCGCTTGACGAAGAGTTAATTCGCATCGCAGAACACTGCAAAAATTTGTCAGCTATTGGACTAGGGGAATGTGAAGTCTCGTGTAGTGCCTTTGTTGAGTTTGTGAAGATGTGTGGTGGCCGCCTGTCTCAGTTATCCAGTATGGAAGAGGTATTAATTCCTGACCAGAAGTATAGTTTGGAGCAGATTCACTGGGAAGTGTCCAAGCATCTTGGTAGGGTGTGGTTTCCAGACATGATGCCCACTTGGTAAGGACCGCATGATGCAGGGCATGATGAATCACACCTTGTATTATAATAAAAGTTAATTTGCTATAGTTCTAATTCTACTATTTTGTGGTACAGGGATTTGACATCTTCAGTGAGTATATAAAGATTGTTTATTGGAAGACCTGAAAATCAGTGTTGGTCAGAAAAATCCATTTGTTTCTTTAGCCTGATAGTAATAAAATCTCTAACAATTAAAAGGAAAAAAATGTGGTTTCCGATTTGAAAATAATAACCAGTTATAAACAATTCATAGTCTGAAGGAAAAAAAAAAACCTATGTATTATAATATCCAAAATAGATAAAAGACCTAAATATAAATCTTAAGACTATAAACTTTTAGGAGAAAATCTGGGTCATAAAACCTCACAACATTGAAATTGGCAGTGATTTCTTGGATATGATTTCAATGGCACAGGCAACAGAAGAATATACAAACTCCCTAAAAAATAAAAGAAAATATTGTATATCCAAAGACAATGTAAACAGAGTTAAAAGTTACTAATAGAATTGGATAAAATATTTCCAAATGCTATATCTGAAGGTATATTAATATTCCAACTAGAAATCCTAAAAATTAACAACAATAAAGGCAAACAATACAACTTAGAGATAGGTAAAAGACTAACATAAATAATGAATCTCCACAGATAACCAATCTTAGTTGTCTGTTGGATGGAAACTCTTGTTTCTCTGGTTCTGGTGAGTGTTACCTATTTCTTCTTTGTAGTTAATCTCTTTGAGTATTTTCTCTAGCGCTGGTTTTGAAGACATAAATTCCTTCAGTTTCTGTTTGTCATGGAAGCTTCTTATTTCTCCATCTAATTTGATAGAAAGTTTTGATGGGTAGGAAATTTTTGGCTGGAAGTTGTTTTCTTTCAGAGTTTGGAATATGTTACTCCAAGCCCTTCTGGCTCTCATGACTTGGTTTGGGAAGTCTGGAGTGATTCTAATTGGTTTGCCTCTGAATGTCACTTGGCCCTTTGCTTTTGTTGCCTTTAAGATTCTCTGCTTGGCTTCCACATTGGTCATTTTGACAATTATATAGCGTGGGGATCCTCTTCTCCGATCCTGTCTAAAGGGAGTTCTATAAGTTTCCTGGATCTGTGTATCAACCTCTTGCTCTGTATTTGGAAAATTTTCTGCTATTACTTCCAATAAGCAAGTACTAATAGGTTTTCTGAAATGTTATGTTCTCTATGCATTTTTTTAAAAAATGTAAACTTGACATTTTAGGGTCTTCAGTTATATACACCTGTTATGAGGTGTTTAACATAGCTCAGGAAAGTGAGCATTTTGTGAGAAAAATGTAGGATATCTCCATATCTAATGGAAATTATTATTATTATTATTATTATTATTATTGTTGTTGTTGTTGTTATTATTATTATTATTTTGGTGGTACTGGGGTTCCTGGAAGCCCTTCTACCTCCAGGCTACACTCCCAGACCTATTTTTCCATTTTTATTTGGAAACAGGGTCTCCTAAGCCAGCGCACGCGGCTGGCTTCGAACATGCGCGATCCTCCTGTCTCTGCCTCCCAAGCGCAGGGATTACAAGCGTGCGCCACCACGCCCGGCTCTAATGGATATTATTGGTTGAATGTTCTCATATGTTATGAAGCTGTTAAAAAGATATGTATAATTAATTGGAACACTAGCAAACTTATAAATGTCACACAGTGGTTATTATAGAAGGAAAATACACAGAAGCCAAGATCAAATTAAGAGAAAATAAATGGAGCAGAAGGGAGACAGTATTTAGCTTTGTATAAACTTTTAGATTTCTGATGTAATATGCTAACACATGTAAGTTGTTTTCTGTGATATGTTACTATGTATGCGGCATTAAGGCAATGTGTGTAAAGTAAGGAATGCTTTACCAATTTTCCTTGGTTTTTATCTTTGTTTAAGTTAGTTTTGAAGTATTATACAGTAATTGAAATGAAAAACTTACCTAATTAAAAACGCCAAATTGAAATAATTAAAGGTAGAAATTTAAAATATTTTAAAATTGTTTCTGTGAGAGAATATTAATCTTCAGTAAATTTTAGTGTTGGCTCTTTTTTCATTTTGGAATAACATAGTTCAATAAGTAGAGTTTTAAAAATAAAAGCACTAGTGTACAGTTTGGAATAAACAGTAAATTTAAAAGGAGATATATTTAAGTTCATAATTATATTTTTTAGTATAACTCAGTGAACTGGAAAGTTTTAACAAAAATATCTGCAGTTTTGCGATTGTTAATTTGCTTAAACTGATATTTTATATTATTTAAGTTAGGTAGCATTTTTACTTTTATATAAATAAAGGTAAATCGATGCATTGTAGAGTCTACAGAATAGTAAGTTTTGGGCTACCTTTAGCCTTTTTAGATATTATATAAACTTTGGTTTGGGGCACTAATGGTAGTAAGTACTACCCTCCTAAAGGAAATTAGAAGTGGTTTACCCACAGTGGAATGCATTCATGCTTGAATGGCTCTCTTCAGTAGTGTGACTTGTAGAAAGTTGGTAGTTATGGAAGCTGACAATCTTAAAGTAGATGACCTTCTGAAGAATAGAATAAAAAATGATTTTTTACATAACATGCTTTTCAAAAGTGATGATATTCCACTTGTCCACCTCATATAAATGAGAAGAAAGGCTGATATAGACTTAAAAATTAAAAGCAGTTAGTGTAATATTTCCCCTCTTACCAAGTAGTAAAAAGCTTTGACTGTACAAGAAATACTTGTGGATTCTTTTTGTTTTTGAACAACTATGGAAAATGGATTTGATAGCACCTAATCAGTTCTACTAACCAAAGCTTTATCTGAAAATTTACTTTTTGTACAAATTGAATTATATAATGCTTGAACTACTTTTGTCACTTTATAAGTAAAATATACAGTGCTTAATTTGTTTATACTATAAAGTATGTTAAATGCTTTTGTCAAATCGAAAATAAAGATAGTTACTAATGCTGTTGTATTAAAATTTTTAAAATATAAAAAAAGAAAAAAACTGTATATGTTCAGTACAGATGTAATATTTTTAAATATTTTTGATTGCTGGTTGGTTGTATACATAGATGCAGAGCTTGCAAAGATAAAGGACCGACTATAACAATATATATATATTGTGGTACTGGGAGTGGAACCTAGAGGCTTTCTACCTCTGGGCTACACTCCAAGACCTATTTTATATTTTATTTGAAAACAGGGCCTCACTAAGTTGCTGGGAGCCTCACTAAGTAGCTGAGGTTGGCTTTAAACTTGTGCGATCCTCCTGTCTCAGCCTTCTAAGCGCAGGGATTACGAGTGTGCGCCACCACGCCCGGCTATAACAATATTTGTGTGTGTGTGTGTGTGTGTGTGTATGTGTATGACTGGGGATTGAGCCCAGGGGTGTTTTACCTCTGAGCTACATCCCCAGCCATATATATATATATATATATATATATTATTATATATTATATATTTATATATATTATATATTATATTATATATAATATTATATAATATAATATATAATTATATATAATATATATAATTATATATAATATAATATAATATAATATAATATATATAATTATATATATAATATAATATAATATATATTATATTATATATTATATTATATATTATATATATATTATATTATATATAATATTATATTATATTATAATATATTATATTATATATTATATTATATATTATATATTATATATTTATATATTTATATATATATATATATATATTTGTTTGTTCGTTTGTTTGTATACAGGGTCTCTCTAGGTTGCTGAAAGTCTTGCTACATTGCGGAGGCTATCCTCAAACTTGAGATTCTTCAGTCTCAGATTCCCAAGTACAGGGATTATAGGCATGCACCATCACACATAATACATTGTTAAAAGTATGTTTTGCCTGTGGAAGAACTGAATGGAATCTTCAGGTGCCTAACCCTGGAACATGGACAGGAGAGGGGACTCAGCAGCACAGGACTTAGAGTTGAGGACCCAGTTCACCCCGTTAGAAGGGAAGTTTCTGAGAACAGGCCCTTGCTTTCCTCCTGGGAAGGGGCCTCCTCTCTATCTCCTTTGTCTCCCACTGTGAGGGAGCAGACAGGATGAGCTCAGGTATGAAAATTAACTTGTGTAAAGCAAATCCCATTGGAAAGGTCCCAAACTCATTGGAAACTCTGGAGCTTGGCAGGTCAGTGCAGTTGACTCTTTTATGAATCAAGACTGGTCTCCACTTTTCCTGGACAGCATTCTTCATCCGTGGCCCTCACTGGGTACTGGGATTGAATCCAGGGGCATCCTAACTCTGAGCCAAACCCCCAGCCCTATTTTTTATTTCTTATTTTGAAACAGGGTCTCACTGAGTTATGGAGGGCCTCACTAAGTAGCTGAGGCTGGCCACGAACCTGTGATCATTCTGTCTCAGCCTCCCAAGTACTGGGATTACAAGTGTGTGCCACCATACCTGGACTTTTTTTTTAATTTTGAGACAGAGTATTGCTAAATTGCCCAGACAAGCCTCAGACTAACTTGTGATCCTCTTGCCTTAGCCTCCTAAGTTTCTGGAGTCACAGGCAGGGACAAACATTTTACTTATTTTAAAATTTTGGGGTTGCTTTTTTTTGTAGTAATGAGGATTGAAGCCAAGATCATTCTACCTGTGAGCTACACCCCAGCCCTATTTTATTTATTTTATATTTATTTATTTATTGAAACAGGATCTCACCAAGTCACTGCACACTACCCCTGAACCAGCAATCTTCCCTCCTCAGCCTCTCAAGTACTGAGATTACAAGGTGTGCACCACCACACCTGACTTGGACCAGCTTTTTAAATGGGTGGTTCACTGCTAGTGTTCTTGTCTGCAAAATGAAGTGACAGGGCTGAAAGCTCTCCATGGACTTTAGGGACCAACAGTAGAAGAAGATGCTAGTACTCCATGAGGCCAAGGGTTTGGGATAGGTTCAAGGTTCAAGGCACTGGGATTGGCTGCATGGAACCAGAGGCACCCCTCTCTGGTCTCATCCCACTTTTCTTTATTTGTAACAAGTAGGAATCCCCCTCCCCATTGTGATCCAGGCCCCACAGGTGGCCATGCAGCGGCAGGTCAGGTACATGTAGTTCCTCCCGTCATAACTATACTTCAATGGATAAACAAGGAATCTCTGCTCCCAGGTATCCGTCTTGGTAATCCAACTTGAGTTTTCTGAGATAGACAGATGACAGACAGACAACAAATCTCAGGTGTGTTGGAAAGAAAGGGAACAGGAACATGGAGGCTGAGGAATTCCAGAGTCCCTCTAGAAT